>NC_069372.1:40857500-41157500 GCF_021730395.1 Mercenaria mercenaria | reverse complement strand
GAAGGCTTAATTGCCTGAACATTTTGCACTTTTTTCTAAACGAAGAAAGCTAGCATATAATGTTTTTGAAATATCTTCTTTTTTTTTCTTTTTTGTTAAACTGATGGATAAAAATATCTGATTTTTAAGAAAATGTACATTTTGCCATATGTAAGACAATTCGTATGGGAGCAAATTCGGTTTTCTTTCTTTGGAGGATATGAGACTTAAAGCTAATCGTTTATTCTTTAAACTTGTTGAAATTGTATTTTGTTGGAATTACCTTTGATATAAAAATATGCTTAATTTATGGTCATTATTGATTGTGGTCAATAACTGTGTTCCAACAAAACATTTCAGATTTGTCAAAAAATGCTGGAAAGTTTATATTTATTTACGTCAGATCTTGTCTTCAGTAATAATAAATTACAAAATATTTCACGCAGATTGATAAAAGATGTCTTGATGAAATGGAATTTACATTTGCAAACTATAAGATTTGGGCCATTTTGGTGCAACTGTGAAAATTTACTACCTTTGCAAACTATAAGATTGGGGCTATTTTGACGCAATAGTAAAAATTTACCACATTTGCAAACTATAAGATTTGGGCGATATTGGCGCAATAGTGAAATTTTACTCCATTTGCAAACTATAAGATTTGGGCCACTTTGGTAAAATAGTGAAAATTTACACCATTTGCAAACTATAAGATTTGGGCCATTTTGGCGCAATAGTGAAAATTTATTCCATCTGCAAACTATAAGATTTGGGCTATATTTGCGCAAAAGTGAAATTTTACTTCATTTGCAAACTATAAGATTTGGGCCATTTTGGCGCGATAGTGAAAATTTACTCCATTTGCAAACAATAAGATTTGGGCCATATTGGCGCAATAGTGAAATTTTACTACATTTGCAAACTATAAGATTAAGGCCATATTGGCGCAATAGTGAAAATTTACTCCATTTGCAAACAATAAGATTGGGCCATTTTGGTGCAATAGTGAAAATTTACTCCATTTGCAAATTATAAGTTTGGGCCATTTTGGCATAATAGTGAAATTTTACTCCATTTGCAAACTATAAGATTTAGGCCATTTTGGCACAGTAGTGAATGTTTCTCTGATGCGTTGTCCAAATTTTTCACTGTCAATGCTTATATTTGTCCTTGTTTTAGTCCAATGCATTGATTAAAACTATCCGGTCAATATGTGATTTACATAATGGTAACTGTATATGATATCGTCAAGATAGTTTGCAATGCTAATTTAACTAACTAGACTAGAGTCTATTTGATTATCTTAAAAGTCCTACAAGCATAAATATTTGCAGAGGGTTACTGTGAAATTCCCAAGACAACCTTCATACAAGTATTATTTCCTCCGTGTTCTGAAAAGCTGGCTTAATAAAACATCAGTCACCATATAATAGATACTGTTTTTATATAAAAACCGATTTGATTCAATAATTTTCGACAGCCACTGACGTAGGAACCACTACAAATTTGGAGACAAGTAATATCCAAGTTCTGGATATCGCCCTTACGTCTGCCCCCCTCCCCCTTGCACCTGTCACCTTAGAAATTATGGTTATGATGTAGTTAATTAGTAAATATACTTGTAAACAGTTACATCCTTGTTATAAAATACACATTGCGACTACCGTGTTTTGGAAGGTATAACGTGTCAGAGTATTTAAAGTAGTTATCGCAAACAGGTAGTTAAGCACTTCCTGAAATTTGTAATATACACTTAAAACTAGGTAGTGTTCCAACGGTCAACACTATTTTAACACGTTTTCAAATAAGGAAATGAAAACAATTGATCCGCATTTTCACAGTTCAAAAACCATTTGAATATATCCAACCAAAGAAACATATTACTTTCTATTACTAAAAGAAGGTACACATTTGTTTCATACTTTAATACTTTCAATGTCGGCAAAATTCTAAAAATAGATTTTGCAAATGCACACATATATGATATTTGGGCATAAAATACAATTAAATGTTTTACAACAAGTGTTTTTATTGAAGGTATTTTCTTCATTCTGAATGAGGTATGTTCTTTCAAATTATTTCCAATGTTGTTTTTTTTTTGGTTCTTTTTTTTTTTCTTTTTTTTTTCTTTTTTCTTTTTTTTTTTTGCAATTGTATTGTTTTAATTTTGATTTTAGGCCTATTGAGAAAACAAACGAAATGAGACTTATCATCAGTTCAACAAATTTCATGCCTATTCCAGTAATGGTAGGCATGTGTTTTCAAAAACAGTCTATTCAAATTTCTATAGTTTGAATCGAGCACTCATCTGTTTTGTGCAATGTGAGCGATATCTTATGTAAAATATGACTTTACAAAACAAAAACATCATAAATCCGACAATGTCTAAATTAAATATTGAACGTTTATAACCAGATTTGCCGTAAGAATAACATGCCAGCTGACTGCAGATGTAAGACACAGTTTATCCACTGCTCTTGACACCATTTTACATGTCACAGGCCGACATTCGTCACTAACGCTTATGTGATCGTCGGTCATATCGTTCAAGCAATCTACAGAAGTCTCATGTGGTACATCTGTTTTTATCTGGAAGTGCTCATTTGCTTCAGTTACGCCGCAAAGTTTTACAAAAGCCTTCAGTATTCTCGGGATAGCACAGCTTCTCTCGTTATAGAAGATATTTAACGAGACAATTGCGAGCATGACCGTAAAAGCGCTTCCAAGAAGTTGCACACCTACGTTAACACTAAAGGATGCGACTTCATCAGACCATGTGAAGAAGGTCATATCCGGTTTCTTTTGTGAACTTTTTAAAAGAAGATCAGATGTCGAATGGCTCCATGAAAGGAAATCGAAAACACATTGTTGTTTATCAAACGGAAATTGTGAGATACGGCCAGATAGTTACCAAACTATCACTTTTCACATCAGCTTTACCTCCCTCTTGGCCTAACTCCGTCAGTTTATCAAACGTGTCCTGTAATGCGACATCCGGAATCCATATATCGGTATTTTAAACACTAATTCCAGAACATCCGGGATATTTCATAGGATCCCACGTGAGAAAGGCATCTCTCCATTTTATTTATTCTGTTGAGGCATAACATTAGGGTTAAGTCCTTGTGTAGGTTTATCTCCGAATTGTTCAAACTTCTCGCCTGCTCACAACACTAATGGAAAATAACAGTCAAAATCAAATGTGTACTTACGTTTCTCATTTTCACTTTATTTTGCTTATTTCGTAAAAAAGATACAAGCGCGACATACCTTGTCAGATCCTCTATTACATAATCAGCTACAGTGTGATATTAAAGGAATGGCTGGCGTTCAAATTGAGCGATTTAAATGTTCTCCAAATATCATTTTGCTAGCAATGAGCTCATCGATTAAAATCAGGAACGTAATATTTTGGTAATATTAAACCTTATCCACAGACATCCTCCAGTAGTGTATAGCTTTATTTAACATGAGAAAACTATAGCATATGGTACGAGCTCAAATATAACCTCCAGGTTTTATAACAATATAATCATTTATTCATTATTCATTGTTCATAATGGATAACTTTTAAAGTGTATTTATTCATACACTAGGGAAAAATAACCACTGTTAGTATTCATGTAATAATTTTCGTTTTGGATTAATTCCAGTCCTTTCGGGAAATACGTCATATCCGTATTGAATGCAAAAACAGACGCAGTTGATCCAGGATAGAAAGCCAAATAAATTAAATTTTCCCATTTAAATTGTACAAGCTACTGTATAAATTCATTTAATGTTTAGTACATGGAAGACGTAGGATAATATTATGTCAGACTGAACACCAGAAATAGTCTAATACTATTTTATAATTCTAATTTGGAATTCTGATAAGAACTTTGCAATCGTCATGTTCCAAGTAGAACAAAAGAGAACAAACGAGAGGCATATTTTGTCACAGATTCAAAAGTTTTATTTCTGCAATGAAGCGGTCATCACCCTTTAACGATATGCGGATGTCCCATTTCGTCATAACTTGCAAAGCCAGTGGTACTTGAATCGAAGAGTGCCATAATACTTTATCTGCGGGTCCAGAAAAAACAAAACATGTGAACCATGTTCTCTGGAATAAAGGCACACTGCTTGCTATATGCATTTAGCGCATATCAGAGATCATCTATGAGAAGATTAACGTTGCAACAGTATTGTAAAGTGATCGATATATTAGGCACCCGCGGCATGCAGTGCAGTATTGTTGCTAGCATCGTGTAAAATTTCTTGGATTTTATTTATGGTAACATACTTAGAAATTAACACCTTATACATGTATAGTCTATTCGGGCGTTCTGAAGCAGGCTGAAATGTGGATCATTGTAAACGTTATACAGCTGCTGACAACAAATACATTTACTCCAAGAAACAAAAATTTGTAAACTGTTACTATTTGTTGACGTTGGACATTAAACAACCGTAGATTATGACAATTACCTAGTTGTTTCAAGCGAAAACAAAATGTTGAATATTGACTTTAGGTGTTGATTTTTGACCAGAAAATGTGGAACTGACCTGCTCAAGAGATTCTTAGCATAGTGTCCAAAGAAGTATCCAAATAAATAATACATTTATGCTGTTCATAATATACCTTTCACTCTATAAGTATATAAATTTTAAAATATTTCCGATAAAACGTATTTATACTAAACAAAATTCAGTTAATATATGGATCTAATCACCATACATTCTTTCTATTTTATTCTACACCAAAGGGTTGTTTATTCGTAAACTGTGCCTAACTTCTTTTTCATTGCTCTTAAATATCCACAAAAAATGTCTTAAATGATAATCACGCGTTCCGTGTTTTAAGCTTTTGCTTTAGACAAGCATTACAAAAACTAAATACTTGGTTTCAAATACGACACGGTACCGACTGAGGTGACCATAAAACAGCCAAACTGCCCGTGGTCATCCTTTTTGCTTTAGTCAATACATGGGGTTTCGTTGACGTAATGATTAATAAGTGAAATGTCAATTCCTCAAGATACATCTCTTTTTTTTATTAAAATGTCGTTTCCAGAGAACAGTCAGTAATATGTTGAGACAAAGAAAGATTTTCTATTTTCTCAAACTTGTAGAGGTTGTTTCTAGCAAGGTATTTCCAACTTGATAAGTGAGTAATTTCCTAAATGGTCCAGTATTTTACAACCATAACATTCTCGTTAAAAGAGATATTTTGCTATATCTTGGAATTAAAATGTAAGTACCTCACTGTATATTCCGATACGATATGCACCAAATATGTATCGATCTATATTATATATCCATATGTGTAAAGCTTTGTAGCGGTGAAGGTTACTTGACATTAACACATATCTGAAGAGGATACTATAATTTGAATTACTTTTAAAATGCCAAATCAGAAATTTATATATCTGACATATAGCTCTTTTACATGTCCTTTTAAATTGTGTGACCCGTATGAAATATTATTTTGTCGGTTTGAATACCAGTTATTTCCTTTGTAAATAGTTTATGTTCAGTTCCCGAAATCTTGAAATTTGAGAAATACTTTGCAATGGGTTTATCTTCCAATAAAATGAAGGAAACGTTTGAACCTAGAGGAATATGTTGCAACAGATTAAGAAGTAATGTATCAGCAATGACGTCATTATCAGCGTTTAATACACGGATGTTACATTCTTTCTTTGATTTCCAATGAAGATTCGCATAACCGACAACGCTTTCATCGAGAAATGCGACAGCGGTGTATCTGTCGACCCCACAAAACCATGCTCGTAGAACATGCTCTCTGGAGTATGGGTAAATTTGCTGATCATACGCAATAAGTGCTGACCATATATCGTCTGAGAGAGAAACAATGTTATACGGGTTTTGTAAAGTCACAGATTCCTGAGATGAAAGTGTTCCATGGTAGGAACTGGCACTGTGAGCTTCAAAAGAAAAACCCCGTTTTTCATACCACCCTTTCATTTGTGAAACACCATCAAGGACTAAAGTGTTGTCTTTTGTGACCTTTAGCATGGCTTCCCATAATTTCTTCCCGATTCCTTTCCCACGCAGATCTTTTTGTACAATGAAAACATTCACATACGTTATGTTTGACGTCATATTGAAAAGCCCGATAAATCCTGAAAATAGAAATGTTTGACAATTAATCAATGTCATGTGCTATTTTACCAATTTCTGGAAAAATACTGAAAGTACACTTTCAATAATATTATGTTGCTAATAACAATCAAATCTATCGAATATCGCAATGACATCATTCCTTCATTTAACAACCTCGTCCGATCCTAAAAAGTCACAAAAAATACACAAATAAAAGCTTGTTTGGTCATCATTTTCTTCCCTAATAACTTTTTTCTTGTTTGTGAATTTTAGATATTTTAATGTATTTTTGTGACTTTTAAAAAGTTGACGTCGTAAAACGAATGGTTTTATATGATAGCACAGTCCAGTTTTATTAAAAGTTCAAGAGATTTTAACAACATATTATTATTGTTATATGCATACGCTAGATCTAAAAAACAAAGTACTAGATTATCGTATCAGCAAAGTGACAAGCGGTGATTTCGCCGTTTTGGTCAGTATCTTTCCTTAAAATAAAAGAATAATTGTGTCAAGGCGCACATTTTATGTTTTCTATTTCAATATAAAACACTTGTAGGGGGTAATGCACTTCAGTTTACTTCAAGGCACCAAAACAAGCAAACATAACATTTAAGCAACCAAAAACATTAAATAACAAGATGTATGAATAATTTCTATGTTTCAATAATTTTGAATTTATCCCGGTGACAAACTATACTACATTTTAATGACAATGATAGAGGACACAGACGGTATTAAAGAATATGTAAGAAAGCACGCAGTATTAGATATTCGCAGACATGTATCACTACATGACGTCTGTGTGACACTTTAGTGGCTGATTTCTGCCATCTCGTTCAGGTGTGTTGGTGCATTTAAAGAGCACAAACACACAAGAACGACAATTTAAACGTGGTTAATCAGGTTTTGAGCAAGTAATGGATTTGTTCAAAACTTAATCAGCTGATCATTTCCACTTATTTGTGTTGACTGAGTTCTTAATACACGTCAGATTTTCACTGGAAGTATTTTTAACATTTGATTTTCCTAGTTGCCCAACCAAGATATTAGCATAAATATAAATTGAATAAACGTATTTTGCCTAAGGAGTAACATGAATACAAGCAGTATGTATTAAAAGTGTCAAAAATTGTATTGAAAAGAACATATTTCCCAAAATTAATCAGAAATACAAGTTTGTAAAATTGTTATTACCTCCTTTTGTCTATCAAAGATGAATTACGAAGCTTTACTTTGTTTTAAAATTTACTTTTTGTTTCACGTAGTTGAAATATTTCAGTATTTGTCAAATGCAAATGTAAAACTAGAAATGCTATTGAAACCAACAGAAATAGACCACTTTTTAAATAATTTTATATAAAAGGGAAGTAATTACAAAATTTTATCAAAAGTAACAAAATATACATTTCCAATAGTGATCTAACTGAAAATGTTATTATCCTTTATGTTGTAATAATTTCAATATTTAATAATCCAAGAAATTTGTATGATTTAACCGGGACGTTCATATATCGACTAACCCTTTGTGTATATTTTTTGTATTCATGTGCACATTTGAGCCGTGCCATGAGAAAACCAACATAGTGGGTGTGCGACCAGCATGGATCCAGACCAGCCTGCGCATCCGCGCAGTCTGGTCAGGATCCATGCTGTTCGCTAACAGTTTCTCCAATTCCAATAGGCTTTAAAAGCGAACAGCATGGAGCCTGACCAGACTGCGCGGATGCGCAGGCTGGTCTGGATCCATGCTGGTCGCACACCCACTATGTTGGTTTTCTCATGGCACGGCTCATTTCAGAGTTGCGTAAAAGCCATAAAGATAGCAACGACATTCGAAAAAACTGCGATAGCTTCCTTATTTCTAAACCGAGCACTCATTGTTCCAGTTAGATCATTTCATATACATATCATAATCATGGTTTCGATTCAAAATTTGATGAAATATTTGATATGGAGGACAAATTTGTTTTTAACTATTACTTGCAATTAGGAGGATTAATTTCTTTTAGGTGTTCAAGCATGTGTAAACCGGTCCTATAAATAACGCACGCAACATAAAACCCTTTCAACGTGTGCTTTATTCGACAGGATTTAAACATGCATAAACAGCAGAAAAAAAAGATTTAATCCTATACCAATGTCTTAAATCTCATGTCTCAATGTCGGACTGAAAATTAAAATACACTTCATATGCTATGTATGGGAAACAACACATTTTTAATGACACATAAACAGCAACAATCATTCATGTTAAATTTTAAACTAGTTCTTCGAGTCAAGCAACGTACCAATGGGCATTCCTATCTCGTCTTCTGCTACAAGCAATCCTTCCGGGTCAACTTTTAAGCTAGCCCTACAATCAATCTCAGAAAAACTCCATCCTTCTTCAGAGGTCATTTCCAGCAGCACCTTTATATCCTCGTCTCTATAGGAGCGAATATTCAATTTGGAATCATTTTGTTTGCAGTAACTCGCGTGCTACAATTTAGCCTGTAATGGCTTTTCAATTCAACGATTCGGTCCGTTAATTTTCATAACATATATTACCGGATATCATCGGAACGTTCATATTAATAACAGAGCGTACGTAGTTACAATGTAGTTGTAACAGTGTAGATATAACCACTTTATTATCAAGTTCATAACCTTTAAATGGCACAGATTACTGGTACAAAATGTAATCTAAGATACACGTTTTACATTTTAACCTTATACCTAGCTGACACACATTCGTTTGATAGTGTATGCAAACTGTTTAGAGAACTACTAAAAATTTACTATTTGATTTATGTAGTAGTATAATGGCAAGAAGGCAAATGCATTTGTCTGTTACCAATGTTTATTAACCCTAAGCCTGCTAAATTTCTAAAATGGACTCGTCCATCTTCCAATTTTGGCGATACCATTTATTGTTTTAAGGGGTGTCACTGAAAATTTACTGACTGAATAGCGAACAGTGCAGACCATGACCAGACTGCACGGATGTGCAGGCTGATCTTGGTCTGCACTGGTCGCAAAGGCAGAATCACTTGCCACCAGTAGGCTAAAAGTTAATGTGATACACGATTCCTGTCAGTTATAAATGAGTTTTGAGACTAATGTACTAACTTTTGAAAAAAAATGAATAATGCATTCATATTGAATTTCATGTGATATTACGTAACATTATTACTAACATCTGTTTCGGGCTGTGTTCAAGCTTTTGTTTACAATATCGATATGCGAGGTCTCTCTGTGTGGGACGGGCTATATATGACAACGTGACCGCTTACTAATACAAATGAATACGTACAAATATTACAATCATAAATAACTCATAAGATGTATGTGTCTTTTAAATAAATCTCGGATAAGTCAGATTGACCACGAAAAATATCGCTAGCCAATTTCACTTGGGGGTTGATACTTCAAAATTAGCAATATAACATGCGTTACTAAATACAGATTGTCTTGCATTTCATTGCATGGTAAACTGAATCATTTTCAGATATAAGAAGCGGTTGAATTGTTCTGTTGCGCAATATACGTTAAAACATGAGTGAAATTCTGCAAAGAAAATCAACCGGTGGTTCTAAATTGCCTGAATAATATACATGAAGCAACATATTATAAGTGGTATATTACCTTTACAAGAAAGTCATAGTATCATTAATTGCAAAATATTCTAATGAGTTCATTACCCGCCAATGTTTATTAACACTATGGTCAAAATATCAATGTAGGTAGGATAACCCGATAAAATCTGCTACCTGGGTTCATCAACAGTGTCATGACCACAAGCCACTACGACTTATACAAACAAACCAGCTTGATAATCAGGGTGTCATTGTAAAGCTAACGTTACGACCTTCACACAAGTATCAATATTTTCCATATAATTAAAAATAAGCGAAACATCAACAAATTATGATGAAAAGTCTCCGTTACACAGATAATACAGTTTTGCTGCATATTTCACTTCTTTTGCTGCATATTCCACTTCAATATCTAACTTGCAAAATACATTTGTAAGCTGTACACTTTGACTGAACATGCTCCACAATTTCAATATTCGAAATGTGTAACATTTTAGACACATTATCGTAGCATTTAGGTGCTTGTCTATATATAACATTCTAATTTGTTTGTGTTCTATTTTGTCGTGTCTTGAGATCACAAATCGATTTTGCAGCTCGATGTTTAGCAAGTTTTAGCTGACGATTGTATTACTACTTAAATCGATTGCCGGTACCAGGCCTACAAGAAAGTGTTTAAATGGGTTGGGGGTTGGGGGCAAGGTACAGTAAATTTGAAGATTCTACAAATCTGCGCTGATACCAGAGCGAATAAAATCATAAAAAATATCTCTAATATTGAGAAATTCCAGGAAGGAACTAAGCGGATATATTGCATATACTTAGCACTTCATCATGTGACATTTTCAGCCTGCCGATTCCATTGTTTCTAAAATAAAACGAGTGAAACTTCGTTTTCAGTACATTAAATTTTGAGGCTAAACACGGCCCAACATGCACACCTTGCGCGACCTGTACCGTATTATCTGCAAATGACTGACCTTAAGCATATGTATATTTTAAGCATGTGACCAGACGAAAATAATGAGCTGAATCTGGATGGATGGATGGCCTTTTCCATTTCGTCTGACTTCCGTTACCTCAGGTAAGAGTTTAGCCCCGGCTGACTACACGCGGCTAAGAAAATCGATTTAAGTATATATTTATTTTACACAATAATTACCCGTACGCAGGAATCCTTAGTTCTATAAACATCATTAAAAACCAGTTGAATATAAAAGTCTTTATAGTACATCTACCTATTCTATTTAAAAAAAACGTACCCGGGCCAAATACGTACCTGGCCCCTGTCTCTTAAGCCACGGCCATCTCTGTGGTTACAGTAAATGTATTTCACCGTTTTATTGCTCCAAAATAAAATGTGCTCATTCAAATGAATACGTAAAAATATTATAATCATAAATAACTCATAAGATGTATGTGTCTTTGAAATACATCTCGAATAAATCAGAGTGACCAAAACCACGAAAACTAGCGCTAGCCAATTTTACTTGGGGGTTGATACTTCAAAATCAGTAATATAAACATGCGTTACTAAATACAGATTGTCTTGCATTTCATTGCATGGTAAACTGAATCATTTCCATTTTCAGATATCTGTGTTGAATTGTTCTGTTGCGCAATATATGTCAAAATATGAGTGAAATTCTGCAAAGAAAAAAAACGGTGGTTCAAAATTGCCTGGATAATACACATGAAACAATATATTTTAAATGGTATATTACCTATACAAGAAAGTCATAGTATTATTAATTGCAAGATATTCTAAAGAGTTCATTACCCTTCAATGTTTATTAACACTATGGTCAAATAGAGAATCAAATATCAATGTAGGTACTAGGATAACTCGATAAAATCTGCTACGTGGGCTCATCAACAGTGTCATGACCACAAGCCACTACGACTTATACAAACAAATCAGCTTTATGATCAGGGTGTCATTGTAAAGCTAATGTTACGACCTTCACACCAGTATCAATATTTTCCATTTAATTTAAAATAAGCGACAGTGAAACACCAACAAACTATGATCAAAAAATCTCCGTCACACAGATAACACAGTTTTGCTTCATATTTCACTTCAATATCTAACTTCCAAAATACATGTGTAAGCTGTACACTTTGACTGAACATATGCTCCACAATGTCAATATTCGAAATGAGTAACATTTTAGACACATTATCGTAGCATTTAGGTGCTTGTCTATAAATAACATTCTAATTTGTTTGTGTTCTATTTTGTCGTGTCTTGTGATCACAAATCGACTTTGCAGCTCGATGTTTAGCAAGTTTTAGCTGAGGAATGTATTACTACTTAAATCGATTGCCGGTACCAGGCCTACAAGAAAATGTTTAAATGGGTTCGGGTGAGGGCAAGGTACAGTAAATTTGAAGATTCCACAAATCTGCGCTGATATCAGTGCGAAAAAAAGTCATAAACATCTCTAATATTGAGAAATTCCAGGAAAGTACTAAGCGGATGTATTGCATATTCTTAGCACTTCATCATGTGACATTTTCAGCCTGCCGATTCCATTGTCTCTATGATCAAACGAGTGAAACTTCGTTTTCAGTACATTAAATTTTGAGGCAAAACATGGCCCAACATGCACACCTTGCGCGACCTGTACCGTATTATCTGCAAATGACTGACCTTAAGCATATGTATATTTTAAGCATGTGACCAGATGAAAATAATGAGCTGAATCTGGAAGGATGGATGGCCTTTTCAATTTCGTCTGAAATCCGTTACCTCAGGTAAGAGTTTAGCCCCGGCTGACTACATGGGGCTAGGAAAATCGATTTCAGTATAAATTTATCTTACACAATTATTACTCGTACGCAGGAATCCTTAGTTCTATAAACATCATTAAATACCAGTTGAATATAAATGCCTTTATAGTACATCTACCTATTTTAGTTAAAAAAACGTACCCGTGCCAAATACGTACCTGGCCCCTGCCACTTAAGCCACGGCCATCTCTGTGGTTACAGTAAATGTATTTCACCGTTTCATTGCTCCAAAATAAAATGTGCTCATTCAAATGAATACGTAAAAATATTATAATCATAAATAACTCATAAGATGTATGTGTCTTTGAAATACATCTCGAATAAATCAGAGCGGCCAAAACCACGAAAACTAGCGCTAGCCAATTTTGCTTGGGGGTTGATACTTCAAAATCAGTAATATAAACATGCGTTACTAAATACAGATTGTCTTGCATTTTATTGCATGGTAAACTGAATCATTTCCATTTTCAGATATCTGTGTTGAATTGTTCTGTTGCGCAATATATGTCAAAATATGAGTGAAATTCTGCAAAGAAAAAAAATGGTGGTTCAAAATTGCTTGGATAATACACATGAAACAATATATTTTAAGTGGTATATTACCTATACAAGAAAGTCATAGTATCATTAATTGCAAGATATTCTAAAGAGTTCATTACCCGCCAATGTTTATTAACACTATGATCAAATGGGGCATCAAATATCAATGTAGGTGAATAACCGGATAATATCTGCTACGTGGGCTCATCAACAGTGTCATGACCACAAGCCACTACGACTTATACAAACAAATCAGCTTTATGATCAGGGTGTCATTGTAAAGCTAATGTTACGACCTTCACACCAGTATCAATATTTTCCATTTAATTTAAAATAACCAACAGTGAAACACCAACAAACTAGGATCAAAAAATCTCCGTTAGACAGATATACAAGAGTCTTTCGTAAGGCTCAAATATATAATCAGAAATTTTGCTGTGTATTTCACTTCAATATCTAAACAGGTAACTTGCAAAATGCATGTATAAGCTGTACACTGTGAACATATGCTTCACATTCCAGACACATTATCGTAGCATATAGGAGCTTGTCTATATACAATATGTGTAACATTATCATTTGTTTGTGTTCTTTTTCATTGTGTCTTCAGATTCAAATGTCGACTTTACTGCTTTATTTTTGCAAGTTTTAGCTGACGAATGTATAACTTTTCTTATCGAATGCTAGTATCAGGCCTTCAGGTTTTAGCCACGACCATCTCTGTGCATACAGTAAATATATTTCATCAATTTAATTTATCATTTATCATTTGGCAATAAACATAAATCGTTTTAACATTTAACATTTGACATTGATCATTTAGTATATAACATACAGTATTTTGTATGTAGCTGTTAGCATTACGTATAAGACATTTAGCATTATGTAATTGGTAATTGACATTAACTATTTGTTATTTAGCATTCGGCAGTTAGCATCGCGCATTGGTCGGGGCGACATTCGGCGGGGCGACTTTTGTCTGTGACAGAGGGAACAAGTCAGCGATCATTATAAGGCCTTGAATTTGTTACATATTTCGTATATTTGCGGTCATTAACGCCGCGTCGGATGTATCACTGGCTCTTTTGTCAACTCACGTCCTAACAGAGGTGTAACCATTATAATGGTTACAACACACTAAATAGCTGTTCTTCTTTACTCTATATAAAACTGACATATTTCCAATGGCTGTAGCACACATGAGGACCAATTTTAAATGGCTGTAGCTTACGTTTTCTTGAAGAATAATGTCAGTGCTGAATAAAAATGAATAGAAAAGTAGGGTCATATTTGATGCATGAAAAATATTTTCAGTCAAACACACTAACTGCAAAATCAGCTCAAAAATCACACCCCAGTTGTAGTGGTGGTGTATGATTCAAGTATCCATGGCAAATTCTGTAATGGTATTATTTTTTTTCGAACATGCTACCTAAATGTAAAGCATACATCTGTCATGTGATCTCAGGGGTGAAAATGCAAAAAAAATCAGGAAAAACAGCTCTTCAGAGCAAAATAACTGAGGACTTTTTGAGTCGCAATTATGCAACGATCAGTTTTTCGCGTCATTTGTCTGTGCGTCTTTAGGCCGTGTAACGGTGGACATATATAGCCTTTTTATGTTTTAGAGATTCAACTCACATGGATATTTTATATACCATAACTTTTGAACATATTGGTTACAGTTAGGTTTTGTGAAAAAATAACTTATTTAGACTTCCAAGAATAAACTTTGTCATTGTTCAAGGCCGTGCCCTACCACGTTTCCTCGTTATTAACTGTTGATCATATAAAACATGTTCTTACTCAAAGATGATACAGTCAATAATAACTATTTATAGCCATTTTAGCGAAATAGAAAAAAGTAAGTATTCTCTAAGTATGCTGTCATGTATTCATATACCAAATTTCATACAAAATATCTTGTACTTTTAAAGTTATCAAGGAATCACATTTTGTGTGAAGAAGGGACTGGCTGAAGGACCTACGGACTTGAAGGCGGACGGGATTGGGCAACGCTAAAAATAAGGGATCAAGAGGTATAACTGAAAACTGATATGCGGGGGAGTTACGGTTCCTAACACTGTGCCATATGTGCTATATAATTTAACAGATTTATAAACAATAGTAGTTTCTCTAATATCTTAAGTACCAATCTGATTTACCTTAAGAATTATTGTGTAATTTCAACAAACTTTAGATTTACTGTAAAAAGAACTGCTACAGTAATCTAAATGTTCAGAATAATGGGGAATTGATTCATACAATAACATAATTAAGCTTAAGCTAAAATACTTCAAATTAGCATGTAGAACAGTCGAAACCGTTTCATTCCTTCCCTCTATTTACAAAAAAAGAAAGTCATCACGAAGGAATGTTTTTAGATAAAAATACGAGTGATGAATTATACATGCAGCAAGCTAATGAACATAGGCCCTATGTTTCAAAATTATACTAACATGTCAAACAATGAAGTAACAACATGAATTTTCAAAATTAAAACCGATTCCTAACTAGTGACCGTAACCTAACTAGCAAATAGTTAAAGTTGACCCAAACATCACGAGATCATACTGGACAGGTTTATTTTCTTAATGGAACCTGTGGAGATTAAGGGATCAATCCACAGAACAGAAAACATTATTATCTGACAGAGCAGTTGAAGCCGACTCAACAGTACCCAAACCAATATGACCTAGCATCTTTTCAACACAAACGATTTACAAAGTCAAAGCCGCAACCACTCAGCGCTTCGATCAAACTGCCCGGCATTATTCCTTCATGGAACCTCAGGGCTTTAAACAGTCAACCAACTGAATATAACATACAGTTATCAAATAAGTAGCCTCAGCTGTTTCCAACAGCGCCAAAACTGTATGACCAAGCATGTGTCTCGAAAGAACCTTGGGAAGTTTTAATCGGACATTTGTCGGAATACCACTGTCCTCACATTCTGATATCCCATTATTAGATGTCGTCACATCTGTATATCACTCTATAACAAACTGATCAGTTCCCACTTCAAATCCCCTAACCTTACATCAAAGACATTGATATCACATTTACAATTATCTAAAATTGTAGATATCAATATATTTAACATAATAAAATAAGCAACGATATAATATGTAACCTTACACCAACAGACATTGAAATCACATTAATAAGTATTTAAAATTGTAGAAATCAATATATCTAATATAATGAATAATGTATATATATAAGGAATAAAATAACATATGTAATACCACTTACAGATATGTACAAAATCCCCTGAAAACGGTACTTTTGACTTGGTCCAGACAAGGTCCGCTTTTCAGAGTTTTTACTTTTTTACTTTTACATTAATACTGATTGAGTATTTTAACATGCAAGTATGGAAGACCACAAGGAGCAGATAACAGTAAAATTTGTTTTGCGTAATTGATACTAATTTATTTTAGGTCGTTCACGAAGAAAATATTGGCTTATTTGAATAGCATTCAAGTTCTATTCTACGAAAAAACAGGTCTTGGTGTCATGGTGGTTACCCCAGTGGGGTTTGAGTCCTCGGCCTGCCGGTTGAGCGGCCAACAACTTAGCCAATAGACAGGAAGTGTACGTAACACATTTTATTTTCTTAATTTGCATTATGAGAGAAACACACAATCTCTAATTTTATACTAATAAGCATTCATTACCCGCAAGGCCGAAATTGTAAATCAAATTTAGATTTAAAGAATAATTATTTTATGAACTATATTATTACATATATTTGATGATACCCTACTTGATGCCAGTGTATCACTTCGCTATACCCAAACATGTTTTATAATGCCTGGATGGAATAACAAATGCTTAGTGTCATAACATACTAACATAGGTTAGTAGCTGACATTGTTTGCTATCTCAAAGTTATTTTGTTATAACTGACAGCTGACTGAAATTCTGTTGAAACACGGCATTAAACCCAAAACAAACAACATATATAGAATATACACAAATTATGTACATGTACATTATACATCTAAATAGCTAATGCAGCAGTTCCATTAGATTTATAAGAGACTTGTACCACAATATTACTTTATCTAACTGAGTATACTACATGAATGAATATAGACACAAGCTATGTAGTCAAGACGTTACTGCTACTCGTTGCATGTTAGAATTCGGGGCGAAATTTTCCCAATAATAGAATTTCTTCGAACTTTGGATATTGAAGGACAATCATCTAAGAAACAAAAATCTGCAATAACAATCATAGGTCACCGATATTGAAAAAGAGTTATCTGCCCTTGAAAACGTCATTTTCCCTTAAAAAGCCATTTTCAAGGGCAGATAACTCTTTTTCAGGACCGGTGACCTATGATTTTTATTGCAGATTTTTGTTTCTTAGATGATTGCCCTTCTCATATACAGGGAATTCTAGCGTACGCCTTTAATTTCGTTTTCAGTAGAAGCTATTCGCTCTTAATATAAACAAATGAACCTGACTGGTGACAACAGTCCATGCAAATAATTGGTATTCATCTATAGGTAGATAAAAGGTTCTTGATCAGGTATAAGATTAAGATAGCTCAGAGCGGGTACATCTTTACTGTATACCACCTTCACTTCCAAATCAACTTCTAAAGACGTAACAACGCCTTCCTCATTTCGCAGAAATGTTGAATTTATCATGATTGCTTCATCATTGTCATCAAAATATGAAACCATATATTCCCATGGAGCTGTGACTTCCATCAAAAATCTATCTTTGTCTTGTGTAGAATGGAGAATTCCTCCAAGTCGGTTCATCTGAAATGATAGTGACGAATCATCCCCTGATTTTGTTGAAACCATTAAGCCAGGAAGAAAATGACTCGCGTAATATCCCATATATTCCGAAGGATTTTGCAAACTTCCCAACGGTTCTGGTGGTGTCGAGGTCGTGCTCGTATTTGGCGAAAGCAGTGGTGATGGACATGAGTTTGTTTCATCAAGCCATTGCTCTTTCCCAATCAGTTCATCAGTTATGTAAGACAAAATGTTACGCAGAGCATATGCTGACACTCCGTTTATAGCTGGACCATTAACACTTGCATAAAGTCCTTAAATAAAAACAAAACGAATATCCAATTTACAATTTATCGAAGTACTCATAAATACCAAAAGAAACACTACTTTGGTATAAACAATCAATGTAATTACAAATGTAATACGAAAATATTTGTTTGTGCATATGCTTTGGAACTAACTATAAAAACACATAACTTAACATAAAGCTAATCCACAATGGCACCCCTTGTGTTCCGTACAAATTTTACTAAACGTATCAACTGTAATATACTGTAATATAAAATTGCTTTATAATCATTGAAATGCCAACGTTTGTTAACCCTTAGCCTGCTGCAGGCGAATTTAACAGCCTTTGCAAACAGCTTGGAACCAGATCAGACGGCGTCTGATCAGGTTCCAAGCTGTTTGCTACTCTGACAATATTTCTTCCAATTTTGGAGCAAATTGAATGAACTTTACTACTTTAGCAGATGACATTTCCAGCAGACGACAATTTATCTAGCATGCTAAGGGTTAAACCGAGCATACCTGCATTTATGTCTGGAAACATCATTAAGAGCGTAACATACGAGAAAAGTCCTCCACTATGCCACACTTTACGGTACCCTTGAAAGAAAATGTATCCTTTTATTATTTTAAAGTGACCGTAGGTTGTTGGTCTTGATATATTTTTATGCGCAAACTTTTGAAATGGATCCTTTTTAATGATATCATTAAATGAAGAGTTCATTTTTTGTCTGATAATCTATTATTTTAAACTGAAATCGGGAAAATTTTGTTTATTTAGCACGAAGATTCGAATCAAATCTTGCATCGTACAACATGGAGTGCATTGTATCAAATACTGGACGGTCACATGGAACAAATACGAATCCCTTATTTGAAAAGAAAAAGGTATAGAATAAAATATCAAACATTATGTTGAGTTATGATCTACAGCTATTGACATTATCATACCAGTAATTTACCTGTGCCCGTGTTATTTGACTGATATCTACAGAGAGACAATTATTAAAGCTAACTTTAAAGCAAATTATATAATTCTTCCTTGGCCGTCCTAACACTTATTTTATACATTTATATTCTCTCTCACCACGATATGTCGCGGTAAACCAGGCATGGCCGTATCCGAATGTTGCGTCTGAAGCTGGGACTTCTGGGAGTGTCAGAAAGTTGTTCTTCATAAAACTGCTACCAACCGTAGGTATGGTAGCTGAAACAGTAACAACAGTAATTTTGTCTTTAAAAGAATTAAAAAATAATTTCACAAACTAAACAGTTTTACAAAAACAATTCAATACTGTACCAATATTGTTAAACTGAAATGGCCTATGGCTTTTTTTCGGCTTTATGTTTTTGTTAACAAGTAAAAAGAAACTCCCTTACAATTTAGCTCGTAACTTTGCCGATTCAAGATGAGTATTACTTGATTACAATATATTGGCTCAATAACGGTCATTCAAACCCATGCATTATTAAACCAAGACCCACATTTTATGACAAGTTTGTATTGACCAAACATTTCGGGAATCATCCGGATTTTGGTCTTATTTCCTGGTTTATACACATAGGATATTTGAGAAGTTTTGTTTTCATCAATACGGTCTTTATTTTCATTGAATGGTGTGGAAATAAAATATTTCACGGGTGCCGTAGCCACTATGCTTTTTACCATACCAGGATGTCAAAATATCAACATTATTCCTGATAAAAATTTGAATTTTCATTGTAATTTTTATATTTTGACTTGAAATAGTTTACTTCGATATTTGTACATTTTTTTTTTTCAAATGATTCCAAAATCACTCCTAAAGAATCCTTATTGCAATAAGTAGTTCCTGGAAAAACAGTGAAAATACAGTAAATATGTTTAAAGGCAGTGACAATACATGTTTCAATGCAATAAAAAATAAATACAATTAGAATATGGATTATATTTCATCAATAATTCTCAATATTTTATTTGAAAGAATATAATAAAGCCTTGTATGTCTCAAGATGTGTAATGTCTATGAATGCAAACGCTGAGTAGGCTGTTTTCCTAGATAAGTGATACTATTTTATTAACAACATCAATGAAACCCTAATATACAGTTGCTCTGAATGAATTCCATGATCCCAAAGGATCATAGAAGATAATACTGAGTCCGAGTACCTGGATACAATATATGGCACGAAAAGACTGTTGTTGTGATTGCAATTAATTAATATAATCCTGGAAAATCCTTTAAGGGTATATAACGCAATAGAGGAAAATAAAAGGGTTCGAAGGATATCTACTTAGCCAGAAATCAGGTTTGTACTTGAACAAAAAACAAATAAAGACAAAGCATATGTGTTCTTTTAATGTAGCATGTAATATATGAAATTAAAGCACAGAAACTATCTACTTAAATTTTATACAATATTTTCGATGGTTAAAGTAACAGTGATGCGGTAACTGATACAGTTTTTTGATAACTACAGATCGGTGCATAAAATTAACAAAACAGAAATAAGCCAACCTAAGTGTTCAGTGAGAAAGTCAAATACTGGAAACAGCATTTCAGTTAATCGCGAAGCCATGATCAATTGTTTGAAAACGTTCTTCATACCTTTAAATGCTTTTAAAAGTAGTTTACGGCCAATCAAAGATTTTCCGTGATCTGTAACACCACCATCTAGATTAAATCTCATATATTTAGCCATGTCCTCTCCTGTTGACAAAATTGCACCAGCCGGTTCAAGTAGATGGATGCTAACAATTGAAACATAAATTAAAAATAAAAATGATAATGCCGATATTGATAGGGCCTAAAAAAAGCTTTGTTTCCGGTAACATGCTAAAAGAATAGGGTAGGTAGGTCGGAAAATTATTTTTTATTTTTGGAATTTTTTTATTAAGTGAGACTTTTCGGAAATTATTTTTACGTCAAAAAATGAATACAAATAAGAGGGTTATGCCTTTAGAGCATCAGTAAGTTGATTTCTAACATCACTGACCATGTTTAAAGCATAAAAGTGCAGTTTTGTAACTTTTTGTTAAAATGTTGAAAAAATATTCTCCAAGGCCATAAAAACATTTAGGGTCGGGCCAAAAATTTAGGGTAGGTCAGGATACCGGAAACAAATAATTTTTAACGCCTAGAAACTTATTCAAGATAAAAGAGTAGATGCGTGTTCTGCTTCAATTGCAGACAAACAAAGTCACTGCGATATGTCAGAACAAAGCAAATACTTGATATATTATTGTGACACTGCAAATTTATGTTTCATATACACATTTGGCGTGCACGTATAGCTGAAACAATGCCACATCAGGCGATAAGAAACATTGAGAACTTAGTGTACCACTGAAGATAAATTATCTATTCTTCTAGTTGCATAGGCCCCATTTGTCAAAGTCCGTCTTTTAGGAGCGTGATTGAAGCGATATAGTATTTTCATGACCATGTCTATTATACTATACATCATGTACAGTGATTTACTGTTTCCGGTCAGGTGCAAATCAATGGAAATGGACGCTTTTTTCCTTTGCGTATGGCCCCTTCCATGATTTATTCGGGTAAGTTCCTTAACGTTGTTGTTCCAGTAATATTAGCGATTGTATTTTACCATGAACGGGCACGCGTACATTTGGGTTCAATCAGAGTCTGTCTTAACTGTATCTAGATTTAGAACATTACAGTTTTCACAATATTATCATGAACACGTTCAGTGTACTAGTAAAACCTAAATCTGATTTAGTTAGCAAATCGATTAGAATTTAGTGGACAAGGTTAAGTAACTAAAGTATATGTACAGAGAATTTGTTACCTACACTTTAGAAGTATCAACCTTTCTACTATTTCAAATAATATGAATTAAATTTATTTCTATTCATTTTACTTGCACCAATGCTCTTAATATTAGTTAGTTCGTTCCAAATCAGTGAAAATACATACCGATATATTTCGAGTGAACCATTTTGAAACATATTGTCTTTAAATATGTAAGGTTTAGCAACGCCGTTTTCCAACACATCTTTTGGCTCTCTGAGAATCCGGGTAGAATTCATTCCTATTGGCTGAAATACTTTAGAAGTCAGGAGGTTTTCCCATGTGTCACCACCCAGTTTTTCCACCACATGTCCCAGCATCATGTACATAAGGTTATTGTAAATGAATGTATCCCGGAAAGGCCGCTTTTGTGGCCAGAGCTTCATTTTCCTGAGAAAGATTGCATTACAAAGTATTTAATTAAAGGTATATTAGATCCAAATTTCATACATAAAAGCATTAGTTCTTATTCCATATAGTTTATGTATATACATACATGTCCTTTTCGGGCCACCTTAAATTTGGTTTGGAACACGTGTTTTTATTTTCTTTGCAAAGGAATAAAATGAGCCGTGCCATGGGAAAACCAACATAGTGGCTTTGCGACCAGCATGGATCCAGACCAGCCTGCGCATCCGCGCAGTCTGGTCAGGATCCATGCTGTTCGCTAACAGTTTCTCTAATTACTATAGGCTTTGAAAGCGAACAGCATGGATCCTGACCAGACTGCGCGGATGCGCAGGCTGGTCTGGATCCATGCTGGTCGCAAACCCACTATGTTGGTTTTCTCATGGCAAGGCTCAGATAATAAAGCTTATGGAAACACATGAGAATAACTAGTAGTTTTTTTTTTCTTTGTTTTTTTTTTTCCAATCAAAATTGAAAAGAGTTTGCTACGGGATACTGAAGGTAAACTGCTTTAATTATCAAACTTGATATTTAACCATTTGTGGTAAACCTCGGTTTTGGCCGTGAATTATTCTGATTTTTGTAAATATCTGAATAAATAGTTTTAGTTACCATGTTCTTTTACCGTACATTAAAGAATACATTATGACAGAGCTTTGCTGAAAGTTTGACCCTTATTGAGTAAATATTGGTCGAGTTATTCCCAAAAATATACCTAAAAAACTCCCGACTTCGAGAAAGTTTATCAGCAGAAACCATTAAATGCTCTTAAAGTCATATTTTATATTTTCTGGTGCCATTTCTCATTATATATGTTGTAAATATATGCCTTTAGGTCTATGCAAAATTTAGGGACATGACATTCTGTAGTTTTAGAACAATTTTGGGAAATGCCCTTTTGTCTGCAATTTCTCTAGTCAATTCCTTAGGTGGCTAGAGCTGGCCAATTAGAAATATTTATTAAAAATATTTAAAGAAGCTTTTCATGAAGGAAATTTTACTGCCATGTCAAGAATGATGTTTTTTAGTTGTAGTAAATTTTATAGATTTTTTATCAGCTTTGTTCTCTGGTAATCTTTAAAAATGGCCCTTTGAAGTGAGTGTGGAATTTTGGCGGCCATATTGGATTTTGGGGACAAATTATGCAATTTCTTTGACACTTAATTTTATCATTTCAACAGAGTTTTCTGTTATTTAAAACATATTGTTATGATGTAGTTTTTTCTGTAGATTATATTTATGTTATTTGTTTTTGATGACACTTATTCTAATTCTTGTATTAGATGGGGAAAATATTGAAATTCCTTTAAAAATTATTAGCCAATCAAAACGCAGCAGTCAGGCTCCCTGTCTATATAAGGAAACAGAAGTAGGTCAGTTAACTTGACACTTTTGGATCTTAAAGCAGCAACATCTTTTTGGAAAGCTTAATTGGTAAAATTATTTCTGTGGATATAAATAGAAATTTGGACTTAGAATTAGTTAAATATTAATTAATCAATTTGTGAATAGAAAAATGTGGCTGATAACTATTGCACTGATTCTTAACCTTTTTCTGAATTTGACAGTTTTAGGAGCCATTATTTTGGGTGCAATTCTGTATTTTGCTTTTTATTATTACCAAGAACAGTGGGTGGCAATTTTTGAGAACTGTAGAATTTTTTGCAGACTTTAATTTTAAGTTTAACTGGGAAACTTGTGGAACTTTTATGACTCTAGTGCACTTGCATTCAAACTGAATTCTGTTACCTTTTGTGATTTTGAACTTGTACAAAATAAATATATCTGGAGAAAGAAAAAAAATATAGAAAAGAAAAGACAAAATAGATTTGTAAAACTGAAATTACTCTTGTGTTTTCATTTAATACTACATAGTGTGTTGACTTTTCCAATTTATGATCTAAGTGGTGTTATGATAACTGAACTTATTATTACAGCACTTGGCATTATATATATATAATAACTCTGAAATAGCCCAGAAAGTGGTCTCATAAGGAATCTGGCTTTTCCTGAAATTAATTAAGCCAGTGGTGTCGGTCATCCTGAACATTTACCCCCAAAACTCGAGCAATCAGAACATTGCAAACAACCACATTTTAGGTCCTCATTGAACAGTTTAACCCCGGGACTGGGGTTTACGACAAAATTGGCGTCAGAAGCGGGGATTTCATACAGGAATATTATTTGGAAATAATTTATACTGCAGGAATCATTTTTAAGAATCGGACCTCAGCAGTTCAACAGGACCTCTGGATTATACTCTTATCTTTGAAACATAGGTGATAATAGGGAAGACCTGTATTATACACTAGGCTTTCTTCTATCGCTTATTGCATCACAACTCCTTCTTTCTTGTGGTGATAGTGTGAAAGGCCTGTGAATGAACTAGGCTTTCCTCTATTGCTATACAAAGCTTCAGTTGGGTGATTGGGCCTGTGATTATTAAATCAGGTCATTCACTTTTTCTGAATTTCCAAATCCTATCATAGTGTTAAGTGCAGGGGAGCACGGCATCGGTGCGCCTGCCACAATTTTTCAAACTTAGTGTTAAGAGCAGGGGAGCACAGCATCGGTGCGCCTGCAACATTTTTTAAACCCTAGAGTTAAGAGCAGGGGAGCACAGCATCGGTGCGCCTGCTACATTTTTTAAACCTTAGAGTTGTTAAGAGCAGGGGAGCACGGCATCGGTGCGCCTGCTACATTTTTCCTAACTTTAGTTGTAAATGCAGTTGAGCCTTTAGTTTTTGCTCCTGCAGCATTTTTTCCTAACTTTAGTGTTAAGAGCAGGGGAGCACAGCATCGGTGCGCCTGCAACCATTACTAACTAAAAGTTAAGGGCAGGGGAGCACGGCATCGGTGCGCCTGCAACAATTTTTAAAACTTAGTGTTAAGAGCAGGGGAGCACGGCATCGGTGCGCCTGCTACATTTTTTAAACCTTAGAATTAAGGGCAGGGGAGCACAGCATAGGTGCGCCTACTACATTTTTCCTAACTTTAGTTGTAAATGCAGTTGAGCCTTTAGTTTTTGCTCCTGCAGCATTTTTTCCTAACTTTAGTGTTAAGAGCAGGGGAGCACAGCATCGGTGCGCCTGCAACCATTACTAACTAAGAGTTAAGGGCAGGGGAGCACGGCATCGGTGCGCCTGCAACATTTTTTTTAGCCTTAGAGTTAAGAGCAGGGGAGCACAGCATCGGTGCGCCTGCTACATTTTTTAAGCCTTAGAGTTAAGAGCAGGGGAGCACAGCATCGGTGCGCCTGCTACATTTTTTAATCTTAGATAGAGTTTAGGGCAGGGGAGCACGGCATCGGTGCGCCTGTAATAATTTTCTTACGCTAAAAATGGAACTCCGATCCAGATTTGTACCTGTAACCCATAGACCTAGGTCAAAGAGTCTGGATCGGCCAGCATCAGCTGATCTCGAGGTAGAGATGGCCATGGCTAATGAACCCTTGTCTAATTTGAGGGACAGAAGCCCATTTCAATCCGGTAGAAATGGGGGAACAGCCTTGCAACCGCCGCCCAATCCCCCTGCAGACAGGGACCATGCTGACTTCAACCCAGGACTTCAAGACCGGGATCAGAACCAACTCGACTGGGAAAAATGGAAACCAAGGTTACCCAGACAGTCACATGATGAATATGAAGACGATCTTCGTGAATATTTGCAACGTTCACCTATTCGAGGACAAGATCGACAAGACCTATTAGAAAGGGAAGGCCGATATGAGTACTACAGGGAATCGTCACCAACACACACATTCTATGACCCTCCTAGAAGACATCCCAGGCCTAATGCTTACTGGCAAGAAACACGTACGAACCTGCCAAGACCCTACAGAGCAGATACACCTTCAGACACATTCGCTGAATTGCCCCGTGGAAGAGCAACACTAAGACCAAACTATGACTTTGATTATGTTGCGACACCTTACCGCTATGACAAGTCAAATAACGATTTCAAGCCGAGAACTCCAACATTTGATGGCAAGCCAGACACTTGGGAACCATTCATGATGCAGCTGCAACATATTGCCAGAAGCTATGAGTGGACTGACAAAAAATTTAGGGAACAGCTCCTGTTTGCTCTTAAAGGTGAAGCCCTCATGTTTGTGTCGGACCTTTCACTGGATGTACGGGAAAACACCAATAAGTTGGTGCGTGCTATGGAACAGCGTTTTGGACAATGTCTGCTAGCTGAAACCCATCGTGCAAATTTGTACAATATTAAAAAACACTCCAAGGAAACATTACAGCAGTACTGTGCCAGAGTTAGTAAAGTGATGTCTAGGGCCTACCCCGGTATGCAAGGAACACCTATATTTGATAACCTTTCAATAGAGCATCTCCTTCGAGGACTTCCAGATCAGAAACTTGCCTATGAAGTCTTGACAAAAAAACCAAAGGACTTAACAGAAGCACTCGACATGATCTCTTGGCATGAGGCATGTCGACAATATACAATTAAAACATCAGGAATACGCAATATCGAAGATGAACAGTCTGATGATCAAAGTCAGTATTCTGACGATGATTCAGTTATGTCTGACATGAGACGCGTTAATGGCCGAAAAACTGTGACTGAGGAACGCATAAATCAGCTCTGGCGTGACATGCAGAAATACCTCTCTGAGCAAATGGAAAAACTTGCTAAAATCAGCAATGACGTTACAGAAGAAAACTCAAATCAAAGAAACAAATGGCAGGAACCTACATGTTATACCTGTCACCAGAAGGGGCATATATCTACGAAATGCCCAAATAGGCCGGCCAGTAGGAATAAAACACCAGAACCATCAAACCAGGGAAATGGAAAGGAGTTGTGCTAGGGGGTCGCAGCTCAGCTCATAATGGACGTAGGACCCAAAATAATACATTAAACAGTTCACAAAAAGAAGCTAAAATTGTGACAAACAATTGTAACCATACAAATTCTAGTGAATTAACAAATGTAGATATATCTTCTAAAGGTAGCTCTAAAGGTAGCATATTAAGTGATAGTGACACTAACATCAGTGATAATCTACATATTGTGATAGACAGAATCAAGGCAAAAACTGTTAAAGTGCCCATTCAAATTGGTGGAATGTACTGCGACGCAGTTATTGATACTGGTGCTGAAGTGACTGTGATAAATGACAAAATCTTTAATCAAATTCCTGAAAAAGTCAGGCCGCCCTTACAAAGAGCAAAAAGGAAACTAGTCGTAGCTGAAGCTGGCAAGGAAATGAGCGTTTGTGGAACGACGGATATTACAATTACAATAGGGGAATTTACCTTCAAGTGGCCAGTTTATGTGGCACCTATAAGAGATAATGTTTTGCTCGGATGGGATATGATGTATCATCACAAATTTGCAATTGATCCAGAGAAAGGATTTAGAGTAAAAAACAAATGGCTGGATATTCAAATTACTCATTCAAAGAGTTCCGTAGCTAACATTGAAGTCAAACGCTCAGTAACAGTACCTGCCAGGTCTGAATTTGTGATGACTTGCCTGTGTGAAAATGACATGAGTGGTGATTATCTGTTTGAACCAAATGAATGCCGGCGACTGGTTGTTGCTAAAGCTTTAGTGACACCAAAAAACAGAAAAATTCCTGTAAGGATTATAAATGCTAGTAATGCTCCAGTACGCATTAAGAAAAGCACAAAAATTGGATACCTGCATGAAACACAAGATGTACAAAGCACAGACTTTATATTAGATAATGCAAAAATGGCTGAAGTAGCGGTTTCACGTTTACAAACTTTTCATAGGGAGCACCAACTTGTAGGTAGTAGTGACCAGCAAAGTCTGAATGTCAAACAGGGACTTGTTGATCAAAGTACTTGTTCACCGAAAATGCCAGATGTTGTCCTAAGTAGCATAATGGAGGAGAATGAATCAAATTTGAATTTAAAATTAAACATCCCAACACTGCCAGAACATTTAGGCACTCTGTATCAAGACAGTATAGAAAATTTAAAATCCGCAAATGAAAAACTGCAATTAGCTACGTTGTTAGATGAACATAAGAACACTTTTGCAAAATCCCCTACAGATCTAGGTAGGTGTGACGTGATCAAACATAAAATTGAAACCGCAGGGATTTGAAGCCGAGGAAGAACAGTATTTAAAGGACCAATTAGAGGCCGGTGTAATAAGACCTTCAAACTCTCCATGGAGCTCCCCGACTGTACTGGTTAGGAAAAAGGATGGGAAAGTTAGATGGTGCATAGACTATCGCAAACTCAATGACGTCACCATTAAGGATGCCTATCCACTTCCGCGTATCGACATGTGCCTAGATTGTCTTTCTTCGGCCAAAATATTTTCAACACTAGATCTGCAGGCGGGGTACTGGCAACTAGAATTAGAAGAACAAGACAAACCGAAGACAGCATTTATAAGTAAATATGGATTATATGAGTACCAAACCCTCCCGTTCGGTCTCTGCGGAGCACCATCTACCTTCCAACGTTGCATGGAAATGATTTTACGAGGACTCCAGTGGGAAGCTATTCTCATATATCTGGACGACATAATTGTTCTAGGCTCGGACTTTGAGGAACATTTGTCAAGACTGAGAGAAGTGCTCAGCCGAATCGCAAGGGCCGGCTTGAAGTTAAAACCATCTAAATGTGAACTTTTCAAAAATGAAGTGCTATTTCTCGGTCATATTGTCGGACAAAATGGTATCCGTCCAAATCCTAAGTTAGTAGAAACTGTTCGAAATTGGAAAGAACCAACTTCTGTCAAAGGTATTCAGCAATTTGTCGGACTTTGCAATTATTATCGTCAGTACATTGAAAATTTTAGTGAACGCGCTTCAGCCCTAACACAACTGACTAGGAAAGGTGTTCCTTTCAACTGGACAGCAAAATGTCAGTTTTCATTTGAAGACCTAAAAAATGCACTGTGCAATGCTCCGGTTCTTGCGTACCCTCAAAGTGACTGCCAATACATTTTGGACACAGACGCGTCGGATATTGGGGTCAGTGGAGTGTTGTCACAAATACAGTGTGGCAAGGAAAGAGTCGTGGCATATGCTTCAAAGAAACTTAGCGGGGCCCAACAGCGATATAGTGTAACTAGACGTGAACTTCTCGCGGTTATCACATTTACGCATCATTTCAGACACTATTTACTAGGAAGGAAATTCCTTTTACGGACAGATCATGGATCTTTAAGGTGGATGTTTAATTTTAAGGACCCCAGAGGACAATTAGCCAGATGGCTAGAAGCAGTAGCACAATATGACTTTGAAATTCAGCACAGGCCAGGCAGGAACCACCAGAATGCAGACAGCTTAAGTAGAAAGGACTTTGAACTAAACGTATGCCCCCATAGCGCAGAGGAGATTAACGATTGCCCGGACTGTACATACACTAGAAATGAATGGGAGGAATTTAACGAGGAAATAGACACTGTCGTGGATTTAAGTCATTCAGTGAATAATGGTACAAACTGTAGAGCAGTGACCAGGCAGCAATACGAAAATGAAGAGAAACTTCAAAAAGAAGCTAATACCGGATATCGACAAACAAATGCGCAATATTTGCCAAATTATTCAACACGGGATATAGCAAACTTCCAGCGAGAAGACCCAGACCTGGGACATTTACATGAGTGGATTGACAAAAACCAAACTCCTTCTAGGGAGGAGGTAAATGGACTGAGCCCAGCTGTACGAAAGTACTGGCTAAACCGGGACAATATTGTAAAGGAGGGCCATGTTCTTTACCAAAAAATTGTTTCTGAAAAAGATAAGCAGAAAGGCAGAGATACCCTTCAAATGCTAGTACCTAAAATTTTGAGGAAAGAAGTCCTAAAAATGTGCCATGACAGTATATGTGCTGGACATTTGGGTGTCAATAAGACTGTAGAAAAAATACGTACAAAATTCTATTGGTATAAGTACAAAGAGGATACTAAAATTCATATATCGACATGTAATGTGTGTAAGAAGTCATCACAGCCTACAAAAGTACCAAGGGCACCACTTCAGCAGTATCGTGCAGGATATCCTCTTGACCGCATTGCCCTGGACATTATGGGACCTCTACCCATCACCAGAAATGGAAATAAGTATATCTTAGTAATAGGGGACTATTTCACGCGCTGGATGGAAGCATATAGTTTGCCCAGTCAAAAGACAGAAGAAGTTGCCAACAAATTAGTTTTAGAATTCATTTGCCGGTATGGAGTACCATTTGAAATTCATACCGACCAGGGCAGGAACTTTGAAAGCGATTTATTTCAAGAAATATGTGACCTTCTGGAAATAAAAAAGACGCGCACTACCCCCTATAGGCCTTCCTCGAATGGACTGATTGAACGGTTCAATGGAACTCTGGGACGTATGTTGAGAAAATTTGTTGATAGGAACTGTGATGACTGGGACCAGTATATTGGCATACTTCTAGCAGCTTACAGAAGCACAACTCATCCTTCAACTGGGTTTAGCCCGAATTACATGATGTTTGGACGTGAAGTCACTATGCCGGTGGATGTTATCTTCCCTGTACCAAAACTGGATGGCTCTGTTGATGAAAATGAATATGTTGAAAAATTACGAGAACGAATAGAGGAGTGCTATCAAGCCGCGCGGGGACAATTACGCTTAGCCTCTAATAGACAAAAACGCGATTATGACAGTAGGATTTGTGAAAGGACTTACAAAGTGGGTGATTTAGTGTATAAAAAGTGCCCACCGAATCGTAAATTAGAAAAACCTTGGGAAGGTCCATTTGTAATACTGAAAACAGTTACGCAATCAGTGTATTTATTACAAGGGCGAAGTCGCACATATGTTGTGCACCATGATAGACTAAAACCTTTTGTGTTAGACATTAGTCAAGTGCCGGGTTGGGCTAAAAGGGTACAAAAATCACTGGTCAAATAAATCGAATCACAAAAATTGCTAGCCACTATTAAAAGAATCAAAAACATGTCACACATAAGCAAGATAAAACTTTCTGACTTTTATGCTAAATGAATATTTCATTTAAATAAATGACACTGATGTACTTTCTTTTGCTATATCTAGGACTGTGCCATGGCAAGTCGATTTGAGTGTCTGTTATGTGGGTTTTCTGGAGGATATTGGGCAGTATGGCGGCATACCGCTAAAATCCACATGAATGAAGACTATGTTCCCTTCACGTGTTCCTGCGGTCAAGTCTTTCAAAATACAAGGGAAGCATCACGCCATCTTCAAAGGGGAGATAACTGCACTAACGTTACATTTGGAATTGCCTCTGGAGATAGCCAACCCTTTAAGCTGTGTATTGGGAAACTGTCAGGGAAACGTAAAGTGTTACAGAAATTGGTCACCCCTACAGGCCTCAAGTTCAGTATACTAGACCCAATGCTTGAGGTTGTCACAGATGATGATTTAGACTATGAGGATTGCACTGAACCAGGTACTCCTGTACTTGATGAAAAGGAGGAACCAGAGGACTTTCAGACACTCTATAATGCTGCGATGAATGATCTTCACCAACTTGAGAAGGAACTCATCATGCCATCTACTAAAACTGATTAAAAGGATGTAAAATTGTGAGATTAATTCTAAGTGTGCTTAAATAAGTGAATACCTACAAATATCAAAATAAAAGTGAATAAATATTAAAAGTGAAATCAAGAAAGTGTTTAAAATTGTGAAATTATCATTCTGTTTGGATTTAACCATTATGGATTAACCTTTACTCTGGGGATTTACTAAGATGTGTGCCATACTGAACCTGAGAGGGACTAGCTGACCTGACCTGATGTGCCACAGAACTATATATAACTATATTTTTAATTTCTAGGACTTATTATGCAAGTACCATTTCTTAAGTGCTATACCATAAATTTTCCTTGGGACATTTTACCTTGAATATGTTATGTGCTATTTCTGTTTGTGAAGTATTGAGTGATATGAACACTCAGGGAACGTTACCATTTGTCTTACTTTGTGTATTAGTTTGTGTATTTTTGACTACTGGGCAAGCTTGACAGTTAGTCTGTAGGTGTCTCCTTAAATTTATAGATTGAACACTTATCTATATCTGGTTTCACCGAGTATTTTCATTTTAAGGTCTTTGAGGTTTAATTATCTCAGCGCTGTTTGAGTATTTACATCTTACATCCATAGTGTATCCAACAGTTATATACTGTGTAAAATATAAATACTTTAGGTGCATTATGGTTTGGAGTGAGTTTTTTAAAAGTTATTACGTTTCTAGTATTTTTGATATCACTTAAATTAATGCATTCAAAAGTTATGCATTTCTGTGTATGTCAAGTTGGTGACTGTTCTTTCAATATTTAAATTGCCAGGTCGAACACTTACCTGTCCCTATATTGTTTGAAGCTTGACTGAGTCTGGTAACACTTTGCAATGCTTGATGGTGCTTTTTACGTTACATACGGTAACAGTACACAGTGTATTTTTATTTATAATTGTTTCTATTATTTCACTTGCATTCCTGTTTTGGCTCAGACTAAATTTTGGTGATACATATTTATGCTGACTAAGTGCATTGAGGTACAGATGTTAAGTTTGAGAGATCTATTGAAATGTTGACCCTTTGAGATTATTTACAAGGAGTAGAGAAAGAGATTATTTATTTATTTTGCTCATGGGTATATATTCTATGCCATTGTGACTATATTGCTCAAAACCACTATAGCTATGCCAAGTTGGTGGTATCTTACCCTATATGACGTACTGTGTAAGGTTCTCATTATGTATATATGTTATGTTCTGCCAAAACCTTTAACTTTTTATATGTATAGCATTCCGAGGCCGGAATGGAATGATTTTTCCTCCAAAATGCATTCTTTTCAAAGGGGGGAGCTGTGTGGTAAACCTCGGTTTTGGCCGTGAATTATTCTGATTTTTGTAAATATCTGAATAAATAGTTTTAGTTACCATGTTCTTTTACCGTACATTAAAGAATACATTATGACAGAGCTTTGCTGAAAGTTTGACCCTTATTGAGTAAATATTGGTCGAGTTATTCCCAAAAATATACCTAAAAAACTCCCGACTTCGAGAAAGTTTATCAGCAGAAACCATTAAATGCTCTTAAAGTCATATTTTATATTTTCTGGTGCCATTTCTCATTATATATGTTGTAAATATATGCCTTTAGGTCTATGCAAAATTTAGGGACATGACATTCTGTAGTTTTAGAACAATTTTGGGAAATGCCCTTTTGTCTGCAATTTCTCTAGTCAATTCCTTAGGTGGCTAGAGCTGGCCAATTAGAAATATTTATTAAAAATATTTAAAGAAGCTTTTCATGAAGGAAATTTTACTGCCATGTCAAGAATGATGTTTTTTAGTTGTAGTAAATTTTATAGATTTTTTATCAGCTTTGTTCTCTGGTAATCTTTAAAATGGCCCTTTGAAGTGAGTGTGGAATTTTGGCGGCCATATTGGATTTTGGGGACAAATTATGCAATTTCTTTGACACTTAATTTTATCATTTCAACAGAGTTTTCTGTTATTTAAAACATATTGTTATGATGTAGTTTTTTCTGTAGATTATATTTATGTTATTTGTTTTTGATGACACTTATTCTAATTCTTGTATTAGATGGGGAAAATATTGAAATTCCTTTAAAAATTATTAGCCAATCAAAACGCAGCAGTCAGGCTCCCTGTCTATATAAGGAAACAGAATGTAGGTCAGTTAACTTGACACTTTTGGATCTTAAAGCAGCAACATCTTTTTGGAAAGCTTAATTGGTAAAATTATTTCTGTGGATATAAATAAGAAATTTGGACTTAGAATTAGTTAAATATTAATTAATCAATTTGTGAATAGAAAAATGTGGCTGATAACTATTGCACTGATTCTTAACCTTTTCTGAATTTGACAGTTTTAGGAGCCATTATTTTGGGTGCAATTCTGTATTTTGCTTTTTATTATTACCAAGAACAGTGGGTGGCAATTTTTGAGAACTGTAGAATTTTTTGCAGACTTTAATTTTAAGTTTAACTGGGAAACTTGTGGAACTTTTATGACTCTAGTGCACTTGCATTCAAACTGAATTCTGTTACCTTTTGTGATTTTGAACTTGTACAAAATAAATATATCTGGAGAAAGAAAAAAAATATAGAAAAGAAAAGACAAAATAGATTTGTAAAACTGAAATTACTCTTGTGTTTTCATTTAATACTACATAGTGTGTTGACTTTTCCAATTTATGATCTAAGTGGTGTTATGATAACTGAACTTATTATTACAGCACTTGGCATTATATATATATAATAACTCTGAAATAGCCCAGAAAGTGGTCTCATAAGGAATCTGGCTTTTCCTGAAATTAATTAAGCCAGTGGTGTCGGTCATCCTGAACATTTACCCCCAAAACTCGAGCAATCAGAACATTGCAAACAACCACATTTTAGGTCCTCATTGAACAGTTTAACCCCGGGACTGGGGTTTACGACACATTGGTAAGTTCGTGTTCCTCTGTAGAATACTGGTCAAAAACACGGAAAAAGATATTGCGGCGGTGGCCCATGTGCGATTCCCGAACTTGATTTAGTTAAGAATAAAAAGCTCATGTTATTTTATGATATAACGAAACTTCTATTCTAAAGATGATGTTAGCCAAAGTCAAATGTTTGGTGAAACAAACCGTCTGCTTGTTTCAAATATAAATAGATTGGTTGAATTGGAAATCCGAATACAGAATAAGTGGTCATCAGATCTGACATTTAGGAAGATCGTGCTTTAGTCAGATTGCAGAAAGCGAAAACTAAAATCGTTCAACTTGTGTTTGGTATCTCAACATTCATCGATCCATTTCAGTACAGAAATAATTTACTGAGAAATTTGTAGTGTTATGAAATATTCTTACTTGCTGAAAAGTTCTCTAGTCAGACCGGTCGGATAACCGGCTAATTGGCCTATATTGAACGGAGCCAGACCCGTTCGGTGTGAGAGCATGTCTCGAAGTGTCGTCTCGTTACTTCGGTACTTGTCTATAAACTCGTAGTTTGGTCCCAGAATATCGTGAATCTTTGCGTTCCAATCCAACCTTTAATATAACTAGAGATTGTTTTTCACAAAAAGCGTATGTCTCCCACTACTTACCAGGCAAAATGCCACAAATAAAATGTCATAACTCCTGGGAAAATCACTGAACCATAACATTCCAACGATATGCACCATTAGGCTTGGAAGTGGTAGCAGCTGTGAAGTTTGATGGAATTCCAACCAGTTGAATAGGAGTAGGCCAAGTAGCAAATATATCAAAGAATGTAACAAATCAATGGTCATGACTCTGCTGAAAGTCACTGAAACTGAACATGCTGATGGTATGCAATACTAGGCTTGGTCCCTGTAAGGTATGGTGGAAATATGCCCAAAAATGTAAGAGAAGTTGCCAGAATATAATAAAATATGACAATTAAAGGACAATAAGGCCACTGAAAATCACTGAAACGGAACATGCCGATAATATGCATATAAAGAATTGGCACTGATCACTCCTGTAAGATTTGGTGGAAATCCGCCCTGTTATAAAAATAAAAGAGAAGTGGCCAAAACATCATGAATTTTGACAAATCAAGGGCCGTAACTTTGCCGAAACGGAACATGCTTGCAAAATACACTACACTGCATGCCTGGCAGTGATCACTATTAAGAAAGTTTGGTGTAATTTCGATTAGTTGTATCAAAGCAGTTGCGCGGACAAGGTAAAATACGAAAATCAAAAGGTCATAACATGTCAACAATATATACAATGAGGCTTGGCACTTATTACTCCTGTACAGTATGGTGGAAATCCGCCCAATGAAATAAGAGACGTGGCAAAATGTCATAAAATTTGATGAATCAAGGGCTATAACTCCACTGAAAATCACCGAACCAGGAAATGCCAAAGATATACACAACTAGGCTTAGCATATATCACTCTTGGGAAATTTGGTGTAATTCCGCCCATTGGTGTCGGAGGAGTTGCGTTGACATACTTTGCGACAGAAAGAAATATATACAGACGGACAACACTGATTCAGTATGCCTCCATCACTACTTGTGGGAAACATAAATATACCGTTTCATCTACATTTGCAAACAGCTTACTGAAACATTACGAAAGTTTTCACTTTTTCTGACTGTAATTACAGTATTTGAACATAAACAATAATATGGTATTGCCGTTTAGATGCACAAAAAATCACATCACTAGTTACAGGAAGACAATGAAACAGCACCATTGACCTAAAAGCTAATTTTCTTAAACGTTCGATTTCTTTTATGGCTGTAGAAATTTGGAAAGAAATTCATTTAGATATGTATTTAGAAATTTTCTTTTAATTGATTCAGTGCAGAGATTCACTATCCTAACATGCGTTTATCTTCATTTACAAGTCTGCTACACGAAGTTATTATTATTATTATTATTATTATTATTATTGAAAACTTCTTTCTTTTAGTTTGCTTTGTTTTGTTGAGTTTAACGTCGCATCGACACAATTATAGGTCATGTAGCGACTTTCCAGCTTTGATGATGGATGAAGACCCCAGGTGCTCCTTTGTGCATTATTTCATCATGGGCGAGCACCTGGGTAGAACCACTGACCTTCTGTAAGCCAGCAGGATGACCACTCGGCCATGAATGCCCCTCTTCCTATTAGAATACTGAACAAAATATGTTAATAAACATTTCAGAACACACAGTGTGGCGTCACAACGCGTGTGATGGTGCGTGGATACACATCGGGGTACACAACGGGGCTAGCGCTACTGAACTGAAATGAAAAGAAATAAAAGGAAAAAAAGTATCTGAGATCAAAATATGTTTCATTAAATTTTAAGATTGAGTGTAAATTTTATTAGGTGTATACGCCACACGTTAAAACTTACCCCTTTTCTGTCAAAAGTATGCCTAGAAGCACCATTGTAAACGATTTGGTCACTGCCAATATTGAATTGTGTAGTGTTGTCTACCATTCGTCCTTGTGAAAAATCGGCTGTTCCGTATCCCCGGGCCCAAGTCTTTGAATCTGCAGACAGAAATCATTGATTTAACAAATAAAACTTATCCGAAAACATGAACATTGATCTTTTTTTTTTTTGTCTGTCCGCCCGCTTAGCTCAATGAGAGTGCAGAACTATGGATCGCAGGGTCGTGAGTTCCATCCCCGGGCGGGGCGTATGTTCTCCATGGCGGTTTGATAAAAGACATTGGGTCTGAAGTCATTCGTCCTCTACCTTTGATTCCTATGGGGAAGTTGGCAGTTACTTGCGGAGAGCAGGCTTATACGGGTACAGAATCCAGGAACGCTGGTTTATGCTGATTAGATTAACTACCCGCCGTTAACTGAAATACTGTTAAAAAATGGCGTTAAACCCAAAACAAACAAAGGTTTGTTTTATCTGGAAAATTATCTGGGAGCAAAGTTAAATCAGGCTCACTTAAAAACAGTGACAAAGATTCAGACGAGATAGCAGCGTTAGTTCCCTGAACCCCCTAAAGCAAAACTTTACATTAGTTGCAAGATACAGTACAACTAAATACATGTAATCTTTTCTTTAATCTGTGTCAGTTTCGGTTGAAATGTCAAATCAAATTTGAAAGAAGGCCTTAATGACACTAATGCCTTAGCTCTCAGAACAACAGCCCTTCTTACAACATTTTAAGGTCCGGAAGAAAATAAGTTCACTAACATGGCTTATTTGACAAAGTCCCCGCAGATAACCCACAGACGAGCTTGACCCAAGAAGTGACAAAAGTATTTTTGGAAAAGTTCCATGAAAATCAGGCAGGAAATGTGGTCTCTATAGTGTATATGGATCCTTGCGGGACACCGGATTGTACTGTCATTCTTTTGGAATGCAGCTTCTTTACTTCTAGAATCTGTGTTCGATTAGCTAAATAAGATTTAAATACATGTATATCCAATGTTCTCTCTGTAAAATGGTAAAGTTTCAGTTTATAAATCAGTATTTCATGATCCACCATATCAAAAGCTTTCCTAAAGTCAAGAAAGATAGCCCCTACATACTCCCCATTGTCAATGTCTTTTAGCCACGTTTCTGACAGGAGTGATTAGGTCTGAATCCGGATTGATTTTTGTGTATTACATCATGCTTTAATTTGATAATACCCTAATATTAGGTAGTCTCTTAAGGTAACGTCGCAAGTAGAATGCATTTATGCATTTTCAATGCCGCTTTATGTGTCTTCAGTGTGTTTTTAACTTTTTTTGTTTTGTTTATTGTTTTAATACTTATATACAGTTGTTAGAGTTGTCATTCTTTGTATTGTCTTTATTGTAAAAAGCACTTCAACTGTAGGGTTAACGCACGTTTTGTTCGTGTAACAATATCCGAGGTATCCCGAGGCATTGGTTAGTGCACGGGCTGATTTTGCAGATGTTTTTTCACGAACTAAACGTGCGATATCGCTTTTCTTGCATAAAACAACACAACAAAAGTGCTGGAAATATTTTTCTGCATGTTGAAAGTAACGTAAGGTTAAAACGTGATATCTAATGAAAATTTAATAAGTCTCGGACCTTTCCGCTTGAACTAAAACTGATCCGGTGTCTATTTTTGTCTACGTTGGACCACAGGAGCCTGAAATTCTATCCAAAAGCCACAAAAAGTCTGTATATGAAAAAAGACCCCCTTCTATATAATAAAAAACACATTATTATATAGAAGAGTGGTCTTTTTTAATATACAGACTTTTCGTGGCTTTTGGATAGAATTTCAGGCTCCTGTGGTTGGACCCGTAACAACATATCCAAAACGTTCACAAACAGTGCGTGCTCACGAGAATCTCCTTGTTTGTACACGTTTTCTCCTCGTTTTTGTATGCCCGAAGTCAGCAAAAAACAAAGGTTTTATGCAAGAATGTGACTTAATTAATAATAATAACAATAATAATAATTTTACTCATGAAAATATGAGAAACGTTATGAGAAAAATATTATCAAAATAAGCAAATGTAGGCATTGTAACTGAAAATACAAACTTCAAGTAGGAGCTATCTATATTATATATATGTGAAGTTATCTGCATCAGAATACAAGGACTGAAAAAATTATCAAAATATCATTTCCTGAAAAAGAGTTATTTGAGCTGAAAAAAATGATCACGGATGAAATATTTGGAAAAAATGGAGACAACTCCGCAAAGACTTTATGATAGGCTTAGGTGTCAATTGACCTAGTACCTTATCCAAACTACCCACTGTTTACCTCTAACCATGAAAAAAGCATGTACATTTGCCACATGGATTAGCAACCTCAATACAAAACTATGTAAAGATCAAATGATTGATTGCCCTAGGGAAAAGTAGGACATTTTTGTGGTGAAATTTGTCAACAAACAGACGATTTTTTTAAAAAAGTCAAAACCCACAGAATTTCACAAGGTGAAATATGTTGAAAAGGCTACTGCTGGAAAGAGAACAATCTCAACTACCCATACATTGCGTCAAAGTATGGGAAAAATATCTAAAAATATGAGAAAATCGAAGAAATCAGTTTCAAGACTGTTAGATGCATAACTATGTGATTATACATGGCATTTATCATAGATAGGTTACTTTTCCTTTGCACTGATATAACATGGGCAGGATTAGGATTAAGAAACTGTGTTCACTCAAAAATTTCACTATATAGTTAGATTGTTTCCCTTGCGTAAAAAAAGGCTTAGGGTAAATCTGTAGCAAATGTACACTTAAATTATGTTTGTTGCAAATGTTAAAAATGATACCTTTAACAACAGATATTGTCAGCCCAGGGAGACGGTGACATTCCATTGTATTTTCTATATACCTTTCCAGATCTTGTTCAAACGCTTGGTCAAACATTTCCTTCTTGGTGCATCGAACGAAACCAATATATAAAATTATTATCAAAGTTTGTATTTTCATCCTGAAGTTTACACAAAAGTTAGATTCCTTTGTTTTCTACAAAAGTAACTTTTAAAGTAATAGTGATAGTTTTAGTTTGAATCATGTATGTATCTCGTGAATTGTTTTTGATGCATGAAAATATTATGCAAATGAAAATTTACCTAAGGTGTTTAGCAGCTGATAAAATGCAAATTACCAGTTGCATTCACAGCAATTTAATCCATTACCTTTTTAGTCCGATAGTAAAACGACTTTATATAACGAGACTACATATTGGATGTCCTCATGCGGGCCTCAAAGGCAGATAACAAAATTGTTTATATTACTGTTAGTTTACGCTATATTTTTGGTCGATTGTGAAACAAGTTCTACAACTTATATTAATCACTCTGGACACCTCAATCCTGGTGGAATCCACCGCCACGAGGGTATGAGAGAAGAGACCAGTTTCCCTTTTAATGCTGAGCACCAAACAAGGGAGCTACTGGTATCATTTTTCACATCTTTGGTAGTTTGGGGTGATTACGGGAACCCACATCTTTTGTTGACAATTCATGCTAGGAGATTCCTAGAAGCCCAAGCAGTGACCTGCTTTGAAATATAAGCACTGAAACTTTCCAGGAAAGGTACGCCTAAAAATCGTCTTTTATGCATAGGGGTGGACTTGTGCGAAATTCGAGTTTTGGGATGGTTTGGGGAACCGCATATTTTGCTTGCAATTCACGCTTAGACAGTCATAGAAGCCCAAGCGGTGACCTACTTTGAAAAATAACTATCGAAATTGCCCAGAACGGTATCCTTAACAATCGTCATTTCTGCACAGGTCGGGACGCGTGTGAAAATTTAGTTTTGGGATGATTTTGGGAGCCTTCATACTGTGGTTGCAATTAATGCTGGATTGGCCTAGAAGACCAGGCAGTGATCTACTTTGAAAATTAACTACCGAAACAGCCAGGGGTACTATTAAACATTGCTTTTTCTGCACAGGTCGGAACCTGTAGGAAATTCGAGTTTAAGGATGATTTTGGCTACTCGCTTATTTTGCTTGTAACTTATACTTGGGAGGGCAGTTCTAATGAGACCAAGCAGTGCCCTACTTTGAAAAATAACTACCGAAACGGTCAGAAACGGTACCCTTAAAATTTGTCATTTCTGCACTGGCAGGGACCTGCTCGATATACGAGTTTTGAGATGATTTTGGCGACCTGCATATTTTGCCTTCTATTCATGCTAGGAGAGTCCTAGAAGCCGAAGCAGTGGCCTACGTTAAAAATGAGTACCGAAACCGCCAGGAACGGTACCCTTAAAAATACCATTTTTTGCACAGGTCTTGTGAAATGTATTAAGAGGTACTGCGCGGCCGAATTCGTTCAATTGTAAGGTTACGATGGATAAGTTTACATACTGTAAAAGCACACATTTTCACTGGGTCAACATTTCGCGAATTTGAAATTTTGAGTATGTGCGCGAGATTAAATATTCGAAAAATTGTAAAAACGGTATACTACTTGAATTTGAATAATACTAATGGTGAATATTTACGCAAGGATTAATTTCGCGAGATGAAGGGTTCGCGAATATAGCTAAAATTAAACCCTCGCCAAAATTTCTGCTTTTACAGTAGCAGAAAGAGTGAAACGCTTGATGTCTTGCCACTACGGAGCTTTTCGCTAAATTGCAATGAAATAATAACGGTATTAATATCTTTTGAACTGCACTTCAAGGCGTTGCGATGTCGAATTCGTGCATTAGGTAGAGCAGGATGACGGTCACAATTTGGACAAAATTGAAATTTTACACCGGACAAAGTGAAAACCGCACGTGATGCAAACGTTATATAAGCTTTGGTAATATCGGGCACTGTGATTTAAGTGTTCTTTCCTCAATCGCAATGAAACAGTTAGCTTTTGAACTGCAGTAAAGGGTACTGCGCTGCCGAATTAATTCAGTTGCAAGATCAGGATGAAGCGCGCCCGCTTACCTCAGTAGGGAGAGCGTTGGTCTACGGATCGCAGGGTCAGGAGTTCGATCCCCAGGCAGGGCGTATGTTCTACGTGCCGATTTGATAAAAGACACCGTGTCTGAACTCATTCGTCCTCCCTCCACCTCTGATTCATATGGGGCAGTTACTTGCGGAGACTAGGTTTGTACTGGTACAGAATCCAGGAACACTGGTTAGGTGAACTGCCCGCCGTTACATGACTGAAATCCTGTTGAAAAAAAAAACGACGTTAACCCCAAAACAAACACACGAACAAGATCAGGATGAAGATATTACAAGCCTTAGTGATATCGGGTCACTGTGACTTAAAGTAACAGAAACATTATATTTAGCTTGCGACAAGTGGTGCTTCTCAGCCGAATTCGAGCAAAATCAGTCGATCATTCTTTTGAAGTTTGATGTAGGTAGGTACAAGCCCCATCTAGTTGACGGGGAAAACGTTTTCTGGCTACAGGATACCGTGACCTTACCCCTAAAATAATCTACCTGTGAAATTCTATGACTAGATGCCTGTGCGCTCTACTATTACTTGGAATCCGTTTTCAGGCTCGGTGTAAATGTGACCTTGACCTTTGACAATTTGTCGAAAACAGAAATGCGTGCTATCTATTGGCCACAGGCAGTCGTCATTCAATGAAACTTCAAGGTCGGCTAAAATGATCTCATATCATTGGAGACCAGTTAAAATTCCAATACGTCTAGACCTTTTGTGCACAGGCAGTCACAATATAAATTTTGTTCGAAGTTGGTGCAAGATATACATAGTTATTGAACTGAAGCCGTTGTCAGTCTATGGCCTTGACCTTTGACCTACTTAACCTCAAAGCAAAGAGTCATATTCTGACCATAGACAGCAATCCTATGAAGACAAGGCCAAGGCGTTTTGTTTTTTTTTTTTTGTTATTTTAAAATCAAACCAATTTTCTGTATAACAAGAGTTGTGAGGACAGTAACGCTCGACAATTCCACAAACTTACTGAATTAAAATAAAAGTTGAAAAATGATCACGATTTTGTAAAAATGCAATACAGAATTATGGAACTTGTAGAATGCATGTCAGCTCCATCACAGCGGACAAGCGTGTTAAGTTTCAATCCATTCTCATTAATGGGTACTGAGCTATCGGCTTACATCCAAAACAAAACCAAAAATTGCCAAGTCGAAAAAGGAGCATAATTTGTAAAAATGTAGTTATGTAACCTCTGCACTGCACGTCAGATCATCACAGTGAACAAGTGTGTGAAGTTTCAATCTATTCCGATTTGTGGGTACCGACATACCATTTTACATACAAAACCATATTCAAATTGGGACACAGACGCTTATGCACGTGCAAGTCCAATAGCTCTACCTATCTTCAAATAGTCAGCTAAAATCACTGTAATCTTAGCAATGAAAATAGTTAGTACTATTAATTTTGACAGATGTTGCCCTGGGTGAGAGACCAAAGTCAATAAGATGACAATAAACTGCTGGGTTAAAAGACAAAACAGATATGATGAGAAAACCCAGCTGAGGGGTTTATTTGATGAAACACAAACAAATGATAGTTAGTGACCTTTATTTTCTTTAATAAATATACATGTATATAAATAACAGCATACCATAATAAATAACATTAGCTAAAATCAGCATTCAAAGAAAATGTAGCAACCTAAGAATAAGCTGCATTTACTCATAACAATACAAATAATTTTACAAATTCTAAAAATATCTATCAAAAGTATTGCACCCCTTTAACAGAACTTAAAATATTTACTCTACATAATTTTGAACTTATTTTGGTTAACTTCCTAAACAATCAATGTTAAACACACAAACAAACAACAAGAGAGTCATGACGGCCCTAGATCACTCACATGAGTTTCACATATCGTCCGAGCAATTTTTATCGACCAGGTCGCAAATGGAAAATATCTGTGTAATTATTTTGAAATTGAGTTAGCATTTTCGGATTTTTAAAGTATCCACTATATGCATGTAGTAAATACTGTATACATGTACATATATGAAATGGTGTTTACATACACCTCCTCTGGTGGCCATGTTTTTTTCAACAAACTGGAATAATTTGATCAAACTTGGAACATTATTATTATAATTATACTAGATTTATATAGAGCCCTTTTCATCATCAATTTCACGTTCAAAGGCGCTTTACATAGTTCAAATGCAGCCACAAAGGGCGCATAATTCATCCTCTACTAGTACAGACACAGAGCAATCTGACCAGAGGGACAGAGTGAGACAAAGCCCCCACGACAGAGAGATCAGAAATCAGATACAGGCTTTTCCGGCTAACTTAGCCTAGCTCGTTTCGAATAGACAGCCTGGTTCTTTAACGTGCCCAGTATATAGCACTGATACCAGTGTTCCTGACCAGTACACCTCTAGTTGGGTGGGAAACACTGAAAAGCGTTTCTGAAACTTCCCGAGTAGCTGCCGGGGATCGAACCCCCAACCTCAGGATTGGAAGGCCAGTGTGCAAACCACTGAGCTATCTGTCCACCATGGTTACTTAAGGAACACTTCCGTGATACATTAAATGATAACATGGTGTAATAGCCATATTTCATATCTTGTAACTGGATGGTAATATTTAAATGAAATTTGGTCACTTTAAAGACATTCAAAATTAAAAACTTTTCACGGAGAGATTTTTCAAATTTTATCATTTTTTGGAGAGATAATCGGTATTGAAAATAAAATTGATGCCTATGGGGAATATATAATTTCTTTGATTATGATAATCTGAACTCGAGTTTTGAGAAAATTTTGCGGTAGAAAGCTGCATTATATGATTCTGATACAAATATCAAAAAGAAATCTAAATTCCCCTTAGGGAAAAGGAGAAAATCATTTTTTCTAGTTTTCAGGGGAGATAACTCATAAAAAACTAAAATAATCAGGGGAGGTAATCTAAAGGAAATTCTTGAGAATTTCAATCATTATATAACTTGTCAATATGCACCTTATTTCTATCGTTTTACATTTTTAAAGCTTACATTATCAAGTTGTGTGCACGCTTTTGGTGAAATTGAGGCCTATTACACCATGTTATCCTTAAAACAGGTTTCATAAAAGCAAACATCCTGACAATATTTCACGTAAATCAAGACTATCATAAACCAAGTTTTTCAATGTTCCCACCTGGTGACCCAGTATTTTACCCATGTAACCAAGTTATAAATTTACCCTAGATTTTATACAGATAAACATTCTGGTCAAGTATCATGAAGACCAGGGTAGAAAAAGTGGCCTTTTGAGTATTAACTAAGTCTCTCTATTATTTAATCTACTGACCTAGTTCTTCACCAAGATAGTTTAGTTTCATGTCTGACCTAGGTATCATAGGGACAATCATACTACAATGTTTTATTATGATCCAGTTAAAAATGTGGAGTGTTAAGTAGGTAATTCAGTAATTTTTAAGGCATACATAAACTAAAGTGTATTTTGAGTTTAACACAGGAAAGGGCCATCAACATATCATAAGTAAACAATGCAACAAAATGATCTTCAGGCAAATGTGTCTTGCAAATTCAACTCTTACAATTTATGAAAGACAATGCAAATACATGTACGGTCAAAGCAAAAGCTCTGTGAAGTAGTGTATATGTCCAAGGTCACGGCATGTGAAAAACATTGACTAACTATCAAGTAACTGCTGCCAAGCCTTACACAATCTTTAACAATAATATATTCCTCTCCTAGGATTTTGCTGAAATAATAGTTATCTTTGTCAAGTTTATTTGGAACTACTTCTGTGATTTTCCAAACAGTGTTTTCTTGGCTGGTTTTTCCTGAGGAGCCTGAAGAGAGAAAAAACAATTAACTGTTAGAACAGTTTTCAAAGTATACATCTATTTTGGGTATTTCAGTTTATAACACTTGGAAAGTTGTTTGTATATTATGTTACACAGTATGTTATTTCACTAACAGTTAGTTGAAGTAAGAAACTACAATTTCATGGTAAGTGGATAAGCTGCTGACTTTTTAACATCAAAACCAGTACAATGATATAATTGTATCAAATTAAATCAATTATAAAGTCCTTCAGAAGCAGAAAAAAACCCAGCAAAAATAAAATAAAAAGCAGCTCTGTTTGACTGAGGCAAAGGTGTATAAAATACTTTTTTATAGCTCTTTGATTCAGGTCTTGTGAAGTTTAATTCTACATTTCAGTGGATTCCAATAATGTCACTCAAAAACAAAAACAATACTCTGTAAAATCATAAAAAAAAAATCCAAACTGAACTACTTTTGCTTCAGCCAATGACATGGCAATGCTTCCTGAAAGGGCAGTGACCTTTCATTTTGTAATTTATTCTGTTAACATGTTTATTCTGCATAACACAATCTATACTTCTGCAGGAATTTGTGTATATGTCCCAATATGAGGCAAAATTTCTTGTTGTCAGTGCTCTTATTGTTTTCACAAATCTAATGCCTAAGAGTTCAATAAGGTCTTGTAAACTGAAACTGTATATATGAGCGTTTACTCAGGTTCGCTTCTTTCAGTCAGTTCTACAAAACAGATCTTTACCTACATAGAGAACCATTCATTTGGCATTCTAAGAGAAGATGACAAAGACATACCAGAAGTTTAGCACCCAGCAGCATTTTAGCCTTATCCTCTTCCTGTTGTACGTCAGTTACAGGTGGTTCCTCAGTCAGTCTACTCCTCATATGTAACTTCTGCTTGATGGCCTGTTAGAAAAATTTAAGTGCTATTCATAGAAATATTTCGATGCCTTTCAATTAAATTTTATTGTAACAGTCTGCTGTAGCATAGTGTTAAGGTCCAAGGAAACAATGTTCTTGCCTACCTACACCAAGATGTTTGAAACTTTAACAGGTGAATAAAATGTTGGTCATATTTCGACATTTAGAATACTTAACATTTACCCTGCTAAATTTCAAAAATGAACTGGTCCATCATTCAATTTGGGCAGTACCATTTATTATTCAAAGGGGTGTTCACTGAAAATTTACTGACTGAATAGCGAACAGTGCAGACCATGATTAGCCTGCACGGATGTGCAGGCTAATCTTGGTCTGCACTGGTCGCAAAGGCAGAATAACTCGCCGCCAGATGGCTAAAGGTTAAGAAAAGCAATCGTATAAATTAAGGATTATGAACATTAAATGTGGTTTATAGTAAATTCAAAACATCATACCAGAGTTTCCCATCTTGACAAATATTTTGAATTTTGGCAGTTAGTTTAACAGCTGGTTAAAGTTTTAAGTAACTGGGTGTTATCTTTTCCCCTAAGCTTCCAGTATGCACAACTCAAATTATGATGTCATTAACTATTGAGTTAAATATGGATTATTAGCTGGATAAAGCAAATTGTCATTTGCCTAAATTGTCCACAGATTTTTGTGATTGCTGAAAGCAAAATTCTAAGAAGGATCTTCACAAATCCTCAGAAATGGTAGTTACACAGCAAAATGATAGCATGTTAGCAAACATAAAATTATTGACAAGCTTTTAGTATTCTTGAATACACCTCAGTCTTAAATTATGCAGAAGGCAGAAAATTTCATTGCCATTATACAAATATTTCTAAATGGCCCACTAAAAACTAGAGATAAAATGAAACAAAGAATATGTTACGCATGAAGAAAATATTTTGTGAGAAACAGATTCTACATATCATTGACAAATGACAATGCACAGTTGGCATTAAGCAATGGCATGTGCAACTGAAATTCCATAGTTCACATTACTACCTGAGATATGAGCACCCTCTTGCTATCATTCTTCATTGCCCAGAGTAGATCAAACCATGTCCATATACAGTTATGGTATTCTAGTGTAGGTAATACCAAACTGAAATCATGTACATCCTCTATATTCTTCTCCTTTTCTCCCTGTAAGAGCAAAAACATGCACATATCTTACCAAAACGTTAATATATAAGGTGGGCTCCATCATGTACCCCTATTTTGCCAGGTACTCCTACGTGGCCCAATTTGAAAACATTTCAGTATGGGTGCTCGTTGTGAGTACATCAATTCAGTACACCTGTGGGACACGCTAAATAGCCTGACAGATATATCATGACGCATTTCAGTATATCGATCACCCCGTTTAGGATTGCCAAGTGTGGTATGAATTAAATCCACCAAATATACCATCTAAATTAACTGTTCTGCTTCACTGTGACCTTGACCTTTGACCTACTGATCTCAAAATCAATGGGAGTCATCTGCATGTCATGACCAACCTCCCTATCAACTTTCCTGATCCTTGGCCAAAGCATTCTTGAGTTATCTTCTGGAACTGGTTTAACTGTTCTGGGTCACTATGACCTTGACTTTTGACCTACAGACCTCAAAATCAATAGGGGTAATCTGTTAGTCATGATCAACCTCCATATCAACATTCATGATCCTAGGCCCAAGCATTCTTGAGTTATCATCCGGAAACCCGACTGGTCTATGGACCTACTGACCAACCGACAGACAGACATCTACAATGCAATATACCCCTCCTTCTTCGAGGGAAGGCATAATAACTGTAATGTGCAGTACCTGCTACAAGAATGAAGAAGCAACATAACTGATGCATTCCTATCAAGTTTCATAAGATACACTAGCCTTTTACAATATTCATGTTACATAAAGAATACAGGAAAAACTATTTTCTAAAGACAGATTAAAACAATAGAAACTAGACTTATCACTGACAGGGACTAATACTTTCACAATACTGCTTGTTAGAGGAAACAAGAGCACATAATTCTGCAATACTTGGACATATGTAATGCACATCTATCATTCATGGTGATTCAGTACAAGAATATTACACTGAAATTCCTTTGAAAGTGTGAGGTATTTCTCCCAACAATTTTTTGCAACAGAATTCACAAAACACTCTTATGAAATATACTCTCTTTCAAACTCTGTTTGCAGGGATGTAAAGATTCAGACTGATATTCAATGTTTTGAATCGTAATCAAAGCTAAACATTAAACTGTAGACCAGTCTGTATGTCAAAACATTCCATGTATATGTACTGCAAGTGCTAATTATTCATAACACAAAACCATATGTACATATATTACCTTCAATGTATATGTACCATAAGTACATTATTCATAGGATAAACAAGGAGCTGAGTTTTCAAAATGCAAAATCACACCCCAAGGTGTATGACCAAATATGTTGTAATTAGAGGCTTTAAGTTTATTAAGAAGTGCTGTTTATTAAGCTTTTAAGTTTGAAGGTGAAGGTCATAAGAGGGTCAAGGTCATTTATATTCAGTTTGTAGGTCTTGCAACAAGGATTGTTGTGTGTGTGTGTGTATGAACTAAATCGGCTGTAGGAAATCTGGTTCATAGGGACAGACAAATGGACAGACAGTTCAATCGCTATATGCCCAAGGGGCATAAAAACATCTGTACTGGTATTAGCATGTAATATGTATAAGGAAGAATGAAAGATTCATATCTAAAAAAATTTTAACTTAAAATGTTTAAATGCAAAACTGCATAAATTCTTGTAATTGAGCGAATTTCAAACAAATTACCTTATAAGAAACTCTTAAGGACACCTCTGGGATCTTGATGTACAAGAAGGTATTGTTGTTGGCAGCTCTTTCCTGAAAAAAAAAATCAACAAAATAACTCTCCTGAACTAACCACTTGGATCCTATCAAAGAAAAGGAAACGTTTTACTCTATTTAAACACCAGAAAATGACAAACATTATTAAAAAATCTACTTCTTTAAATGACCTTTCATAAATTTGACTGTGTGCTTCACATGCTCTAAAAAATGACATAAAACCTATCGTTAGTACTGGACACAAAAAGAAACACTAGATTTTCACCAAATAATAGTCTGCCAAATTCTTTCTTAAATAACAGCAACATATTTATTTACTTTAAATGTATCAAAAGAAGACTACAGATTAAAACACAAAATATATAAGCAAATTCGATGAATTTGTATCCCCCGCCGAAAGGGTTTGTGGTGAGGAATGGCAAAAAAATATATCCAGCAAAAAGTTAAGGATGTTAATAAGAAGCAAATAATTTCATTAGTCAAAATCAATTTAACAGAAAACAAATGTTTAATTATAGAGTACATAATAAATGTATGATACTTTGAACCTGATAAAGAATTTATTTTGAATGGGATATGCTTACTGTATTAAGCTTAACTTTTAAAATTAAATGCAGCTAATTGAAATGCAAGTAGGGGGAATGGTACAACTTGCATGTTGATAAATATTCATGGTAGGTTTGAAAAAAATAAAAAAAATGGCATGAAAAAAAATTTGGGGGGGGGGGGGGAGGGGGAGGGGGTGTGACCAAGGCAAGTGGGTGACCAGGTGTGGGTGAACAACTTCACATGTTAATAATAAATGTTCAGGGAAAAGAAATTTAATGAAATTCTGCCAAATGGTAAGTTTGTTATGTACAAATATGTAGATTTTTAGACAATTAAAGGGCAGTAACTCTGAAGTTACAAAAGAAATCTGTACGAAATTGTGTGTGCACAACCATATTATAGTGCTCTAAATTCTGTTTAAGTTTCATAGTTCTAGGTCAAATATATCAAAAGTTATGATGCAGAAATTGCCATATTTACAGTACCCTATATAGTTAACACTAGAAATTCTAAGGGCGATAACTCTGGTGTTACTTGGGCAATCTGACTAAAAATTGATGGGCCCCATAACCTCATAGCGGTGAACATGTATATGACGTTTGTTTAAAAAAAAAATCTAAAATAAGGAATAATTTTTTTTTTATTTTTTTATTTTTTGGTGGGGGTGGGGGGGGTCAGGAGTGGGGTAGGGGGTATGATCAAGGTAAGGGGGTGACCAGGTGTGGGTACACAAGTTCACATGTTTACAATTAATGTTCATGGAAAAGAATGAAATAAATTTAATGAAATTCTACCAAATGGTAAGTTTGTTATGTACAAATATGTGGATTTTTATACAATTAAAGGGCAATAACTCTTAATTTACAAAATAAATCTGAACGAAATTGTGTGTACACAACCACATTATGGTGATCTAAAGTCTGTTTAAGTTTCATAGTTCTAGGTCAAATATATCAAAAGTTATGATGCAGAAATTGCCATATTTAAAGTACCCTATATAGTTTACACTAAAAACTTCTAAGGGCCATAACTCTGGTGTTACTAGGGCAATCTGACTGAAACTTGGCGGGCCGCAAAAACCCATTGTGGTGAACATGTATATGAAGTTTTATATAAATATTCCCAACCATTTCCTAGATATGGCTCTGGGCGGATGGAAGGACGGACGTGAAGACAGACGGACAACGCCAAAGCTATATCCCTCCGACTTTCGTCGGGGGATAATAAACTGATTTATAATTAATTGGCAGGTGGTAACGGATTTTGAGAAATTGTCAATTTTGTGAATTTTCAAAGGCATTGAAAAATCTAAACAATGCTAATTTCTTCAAGGTCAATGTCACTAGGGGGGCAGAATTACAAGGTTTCAAAGCAATATATGTAACGGTTTTTAAGAAATTGTCATTTTTGTTAATTTTCAAAGGCGTCAAAAAAATCTAAAAACTGCTAATTTCTTCAAGGTCAAGATCACTAGGAGGCCAGGACTCACCATCGGGGTGTAAAATTAGTTTCTAAAACATTCTACAAGAAAAGAATTATATGTAACGGTTTTTGAGTTATTCCCAATTGTCATTGCTGTCGCCGTCGCTGCTGCTGCTGCCTCTGGAATTTGGACCACTTAGTCTCACTTCCATTAAAAGTGGGTGAGACAAAAATGACTGTGTTCTGTACATATACTGTGTTTTTTTACAGTCATACAAATATTATATTCAAAGAAAAGTATTATAACTAAAATTTGTAAATATGAAAATCTATTATCTCTCTTAATACTGATAATTTTTTTACAAAAATTCTCTTACCAGAAATAAAATGTCTGAGGTAAGAGACCATCATGTCATGCAATTTACTACAAGGAGTAAGTGAAAGCAGAAAAGACATGCACATTTTCCACAATTCATAAAATGGAAAGAAAAAAGTAGCAGCTGGTGTCAGAAAAGGACTACATTTATTGAAATTTGTAAAATGCAACCTTGAACTCCTAGTACGACAACACCTGGACACTACTGGAGGTATACCATCAATGTAACAAATTGGCTACATAGGCTATAATGGATGGATACATGCAGAAATGGACATGGTTTCAAAGATGACATGATAACCACAGGTCAATACATGTATCACATTGAATGGTTGCACTGACCTGTACGTATTATATCAGAAAGTACTTCAGATTTTGTGAATGGCCTCCACTGATGAGATATGGCTCTGTTTTGTGTCCCAAACTACTTTGTTGGCTACTATATGCCCTAATACGACCGATTTTGCAAAGAACGGAATATTTCCTTCTTAAAACCAGTCACTGTGGTTGTTTGTCCGAAAATGCAACCAGACCGCTAATCCACTAACGCGACCACCAATTTCAGAACTGTTTGATTTTTTCACACTTAATTAATCACCGCAATTACGACCACTCAAATTTTTCTGTATGTTACCGCAAATCGCCGTGGGAATTAACACGTGCGACATCGTGTTAACACGTTAAGCGAGTACATTGTGTATTTATCCATTAATTGCTAACAAGTCTTTTAAACGTTATCAAAACAACGTATCAAACTGTTTGATTGTCTGAAATTGTTATTTAAAGATGTTTGGTGTTTTACATCGCTATTTTAACATAAGAAATTGTTGAATTAACTAATTTGTTTGTAATTAGACGAATGCCCGCTGATCGAATTGACTGGATTAAAACGGATTTAATTAGATCTAAACGGTGTTTGTTTGTTATTATTAATGTAAATACGTTTGGGATTTCAGCGGAGAATGAAGTTTGAAAAGGTTTGATATTGTTGTAATTGTCTTTAACTGAACAAATTTCAAATCATTATCAGTTAAGTGCGTCCTTAATTAATACACAGTTTGATCCGTAATTCTTTGATTAACACAGTGATCAAGTATTTAAGGCTAAAGAAATTAAAGAAAATAAAGCTACATGTACATATAAATTGAGCACTGTGTTTGCCATTATTGCGTCTTGATTGTATTCCAATGTGTTATTATCTGCCAGACCTTCCCCGTATAGCCTTGTCCACTAATCAGACCATACCGCTAATAAGACCAGTTTTACAAAGAACCATGGGTGGTCTTAATAGCGGAATTCTACTGTACCTTATTAATATATGGCAATCATTTTAGTCTTGCTTCAAATATTTTGATAATTAACTTATTATTATTCATTAAATATAGTGGTTTCTGTCCCAATACGTGACCCTTGTTGCCAAAATCATGCCAGACAGCTGAGACAGGATGAGTCTCCAGGATTCAACTTTTCAAACCACCATGATTGTGAATGTTTAAATTACTCAGAATTCACCTATGTTGGCAGTTTGCTACTTAAATAGATATTCAATATTCTTTTCCAACAATGACAACTGGATCACTGTATAACCGAGTAAAACTAATCTGAATATGAACTTCATTCAGAGTAAAAATTGCTACCTTGACACTCGTTTTTATTATGCATAAAGTTGAACCTGCTTTATAGGCTGCCACTTTTCTTAAACAGCTAGTCAGTTAGCTTCAAAAATTGATTTTTTGTTCCCATTTTAACTTACCTTAACCTGCCACCTGTCTTAAGCAGTCAGACTGTTGCTTCCTTGGCTGGCTGCTTAAAGCAATGGTCACATTTACGTTCAAGCACGTAGTTGTTCGTAGTTCATTTTAAACGTAGTTTGTCGTACGTTGAAGTACGTGTAAGTACGAACAACAGTTTTACTATGTTCAACTACGAGTAAATCGGGTAGGGTTAAATAGGGTATCACTATGTCTTACCACGAGTTACTACGTTACACTACGTATATACTACGATCGAAGTACGAACAACTACGACAAATTACGATCAACTACGTTGAGCTACGGAAAAGCGTTTAGCCGTAGTGGAGCCCTTGTTTAGTTTAGCCGTAGTGGAGCCCTAGTTGGTCGTAGTTGAACCGTACTGTCGATGTGTTTTTCTTGTACTACGATCAAAAACGATACACACTACTGTTAAGTACGATCAAGTACGTTTAACTAAGATCAACTACGTTCAAACTACGGTCACAGTAGGGTCAAAACATCGTAGTTAATCGTAGTCAGATTTTGAACATGTCGAAAAATTATTTGCTTACTACGGACAAATCATAAGTTCGAACTACGATCATTACTACGTTTGACTACGATTATCTACGTGTAACTACGCTTAGTACGATCAACTACGATCAGCTACGATCGTTCCTTACTACGATTAACTACGTGTAGTGTGACCACGCCATAAGACAGGTTTGACTGTATGTCTAACTGCCTTGAGGGGGCTTTCTTAAACTATAAGTCTTATTGACATTTCAAGATTTTCCGTAGTATAAAATATTTACCCTTAAAATAGCATTTCCAGATAACAAAGTGAAAGAAAATATGGCCAGGCAATACAAACTTCCCTATCAGTTGTGAAAAACAGTTCTGAATAACTCTTTTAAATTTATACAAGATCTATTTCTGATCTGTCTATCCTATTGCATATTCTATCATACTTCTTACACTTTCAAAGAATTTTTCAGTTTTGAGTGACAAAATGGAGTAATACTGAGAGTTGTGACCAAAGTTTGACTGGAAATAGCTTCAAAATTCACCTGACATGTATGAATTATCTCAGTTAAAGGGAAATTAAATATGCAAAAGTATATAGATACAAACATGTTTAAACAATATTGATAGAGAAGTCGAAAACGGACAATACTACAACAATTAATATATAGGGAGTAACTCCAAACCTTCATCGTAGAGATATAGCAGATTTTTCCACTGGATAAAGAGACAGTTGAGTTACGTCGCAGGTAAACAGATTTTTTCTAACAGCAAAAATCAAAATAATTTTGTTAAGAAAGTACTCATAATGATCACATTCAAGGTGTAAATAAAACTGAAGTAAGTGTAAATAATGATATGCTAAAATCAATGAGGCACAACAATGAATCAGTCCAAAACTTAAAGCTTTATCATTTAACCATCATACAGGTGTGCTGTAAAAAAAGTCAGTTACTATAAAAGATAGAAAACCTGAACTACCTAAAAAAACAAACAAAAATACAGATTGTGAACTAGCAGCAAAAATCAAATGGTAAAAGCAAGGTCTAGTAGTAAAGAACCATGAATAATATAGTAAAAACAAGGTTTAAACATTATGGAAGAAATTGACATATTTATTGCTATAGAATCCTGAATAATTCAGTAACAGTAGGGTCTACTTGAATATATGGAAGCATAAATAATTCAGTAATTGCAAGGTCTACTAGTATGGAACCATAAATAATTCAGTAATTGCAAGGTCTACTAGTATGGAACCATAAATAATTCAGTAATTGCAAGGTCTACTAGTATGGAACCATAAATAATTCAGTAATTGCAAGGTCTACTAGTATGGAACCATGAATAATTCAGTAATTGCAAGGTCTACTAGTATGGAACCATAAATAATTCAGTAATTGCAAGGTCTACTAGTATGGAACCATAAATAATTCAGTAATTGCAAGGTCTACTAGTATGGAACCATAAATAATTCAGTAATTGCAAGGTCTACTAGTATGGAACCATAAATAATTCAGTAATTGGAAGGTCTACTAATATGGAACCATAAATAATTCAGTCATTGCAAGGTCTATTAGCATAGAAGCATGAAAAATTCAGTAATTGTCAAGTCTACTAAATTAAATATGGAATAAAGCAAAAAAAAAAACAACAGCTTTTGCAAGGTCTATTTGTATGGAACCATGAATAATTCAGTTATTGCAAGGTATATTAGTATAAAGCATGAGTAATTCAGCGAATGCAAGGTCTATTATCATGGAACAATAAATACTACAATACCATTCTAGTTAGAACAGAACAAAAGCTTTTCACAAAAGCTAATCAATGTCCTATCTATGTTACTACTGCTTATGAAAATGAACACTGAAAGATCTGTGGGTATGATCTAATTTTGAACACTTCAGAGACTAGGAAAATGGCACATAAAGTCATAAAGTAAACAAACCCTTTAGTAAAATTAATAAAACACCCATTTGTAACATGAATCTTGGTTTTGATTAAGATAATTTTCTTCAATTATTTTGGAGCTGGACCTGTTGTTTCTTAAGAGAATTTTTTTAAAGTGTTTCATATATACTACAGAGAAAACTCAACATGCAATCCTAAACAACATGGCTTAGAGGAGTTTAACAGAAGGTCATCCAAAGAACATTGGTATGAAGTAATTATACAAGAGGGTCATGATGACCCTGGATCGCTCACCTGAGTAATAAGAGCCACATGTTTCAAATGGCAAACAGATGCTAAAATATTAAGAAGGTAGATCAGTAGGTCACATTCATGGTAACTGAAAGTCAGTTTTAAGATCAGTGTGCAAAACTGTACATGTCATCCAAATTTCAAGGCTGTATCTTAAAAAACAAGAAAGTAGGTCAGTATGTCAAGGTCACAGTCAAGTGATCCCTAATCGCTTGGGGTCATCAGGTAATTATAATTAAACAGTCTAGGAAATATGATCTGATATTTTTTTTAAGTATTTCTTTCTATATAACTCATCATTATAGCAAGTGACCCCCAGGGTGGGGCCTCTTTTCACCCCAGGGGCATAATTTGAACATACTTGTCAGAGATTCACCAGGCAATGCTACATACCAAATATCAAAGGCTTAGGCCTTGAACTTTCAGACAAGAAGATCTTTAATTTTTTTTCCTATATAAGTCTAAGTAAAACTTGGTACCCCAAGAGCAGGGCCTCTTTTCACCCTAGGGACATAATTTGGACAAATTTGGTAGAGAAACACTAGGAAAGGCAACATACTTAATACCAAAAGCCTAGGCCTTGCATTTTCAGGCAAGAAGATTTTTAAAGTTGTTTTCCTATATAAGTCTATGTAAAACTTGAGACCCCCAGGGGCAGGACCTCTTTTCACCCCAGGGGCATAATTTGAACAATTTTGGTAGAGGACCACAAGGCAATGCTACATACAAAATATCAAAGGCCTAGGTCTTGTGGTTTTAGACAAGAAGATTTTTAAAGTTTTTTCCTATATAAGTCTATGTAAAACTTGTGACCCCGGGGTGGGGCCTCTTTTCACCCCAGGGGCACAATTTGAACAATCTTGATAGAGGACCATAAGATGATTTCACATGCCAAATATCAAGGCTCTACACCTTGCGGTTTTGGACAAGAAGATTTTTAAAGTTTTTCCTTTCGGTTGCCATGGCAACCAGAGTTCTGCATATTTTGAAACCCAAGGATCATTCTTGTGAAGTTTGGTGTAATTCGGCCCAGTGGTTTTCAAGAAGAAGATTTTTTTATAAAATGTTGACGGACGGACGACGGACGACACACAATGGACGACGGACATTGAGCGGTCACAAAAGCTCACCATGAGCCTTTGGCTCAGGTGAGCTAAAAACCAGGCCAGTGGTTTCAGAGAAGTATTCTATATATCCTTATAAAGAAAACTAGCCCCACCCATGGCAGTCATGTTCTTTAGCAAATCAACATTGCTTGAAGGAATTTGAGTGGATGACCATAGAAACATTATAGTAAAATTATTTTCATATCAGACCAGTGGTTTTAGAGGAAATGAATTTCAATGTTTTCCATACAGATACAGAGAAAACTAGCTTTGCCCGCTGGCCATCATGTTTTTTAACAAATCAACAAAGCTTGCAAGAAATATTGGCAGGTCACACAAGAAACAATGATGTGAAATTATTTTGAAAACGAAACAAAGAGATTTTCTGAAGAGAAGATTTTTAAAATTTTTCCTTTGGTTACCATGGTAACCAAAATTCTGTCAGAATTACCTACCTTCATTTTATCTATATCATCTGTGGCTGTGAAAGATGGCGATCTTTTCACTTCCTTTTTCTGTGTTGATCGTTTCTCAGATTTTGAAAATGACTTTGAAGCTGTTGCACCTTCCATATCATCATCTGAAAGGTCCACAAAGCTTTGAAGAAACTTCCATTTAGTAACACAGGTATTTACATGCAGCTGGACTTCATCTCTCTATCAGAAGATATTTTAAATGGTTTCTACACATCTATCTTTTGCTTATACTTTGCTAGATGTCACTTTCAAATGCAAATTGATAAAATTCTTTAAATAACAACTCAGTGGGAGTAGCTCATTTGCTGTTTTCTTTTTCATTTTTTTTTGTCGTTTTTTTACACTATTTATGGCATGGAGTGGTTAAAGTAATAATTTTCAGGGAATATTAACCCCCCCGCCCCCTCAACATACTAACTAGTGACCTTACCTTGGTCTTCACTGTTTTGTTCATATAAAGGAGAAGAACAACATTGTCTGCTTAACTTGTCATGATGTCAACATTTTTATCAGGGAAGAACTCCATGATCTTACCGTGGTTTTCAGTGTCAATATTTTTATCAGAAGATCTCCAAGACCTTACCTTGGTCCTCATTGTTATAACTATATCTAGGAGAAGAACTCCATGACCTTACCTCAGTCCTTTCTTTTATGAAAAAATAAAAACTAGAGTTGTCACAGGAGTGACGAATTATACCCCCACAATATGGCCTTGTCACAGAATAAGCCAATGTCAAAGCCAAACTTGCTTGACCTTTGACCTACTGACCACAAAACAATAGAGGTCATCTGCTAGTCATGATCAACCTCCCTTTGAAGTTTCATGATCCTCTGCCCAAGCATTCTCAAGTTATTGTCAATAAAAGGTTTAAATGACCTTTGACCTTTGGAACTCAAAATCAATACAGGTCATCTGCTTGACAAGACCAACCTCCAGATTAAGTTTCCTGATCCTAGTCCCAAGCATTCTCAAGTTATTGTCCGAAAACTGTTTAAATGTTCCGGGTCACTGTGACCCTGACCTGTGACCTACTGACCTCAAAATCATTAGGGGTCATCTGCTAGTCATAACCAACCTCCCTATCAATTTTCATGATCCTAGGCCCATGCATTCTCAAGTTATCATCTGGAAATCATTAAACTGTTCCAAGTCAAGGTGACCTTGACCTTTGACCTACTGACCTCAAAGTAAAACTTGACCTGTATTTCATGATGTTACACTTGTGTACCAAAATTTATGATCCTAGGCCAAAGCGTTCTCAAGTCATCATTTGGAAACCATTTAACTGTTCCTAGTCACTATGACCTTGACCTTTGATCTACTGACCTCAAAGTAACTTGACCTGTATTTCATGATGTTACACCTGTGTACCAAAATTTATGATCCTAGGCCCAAGCGTTCTCAAGTTATCATCCGGAAACCATTTAACTGTTCCGAGTCACTGTGACCTTGATCTTTGACCTACAGATCTCAAAGTCGAATTTGACCTGCACTTCATGATGTTACACCAGTGTACCAAAATTTATGATCCTAGGCCCAAGCGTTCTCAAGTTATCATCCGGAAACCGTTTAACTGTTCAGGGTCTCTGTGACCTTGACCTTTGACCTACTGACCCCAAATTCGAACTTGACCTGTATTTTCTGATGTTACACCTGTGTACCAAAAATTATTTAAATCGGTCACGCCTTTCATGAGTTATCATCCGGAAACCATGCAAAACCAACGGACCGACCGACCGCCAAGCTCACTCCTATATACCCCCCAAACTTCGTTTTGTGGGGGTATAACTACATAAAAACCTTACCCTGGTCCTCACTGTTGAACTTTTTATCCCAGAAGAAAAACTTTATAAGCTTACCCTAGTCCTCAATATCAATGTTTTATCAGAGAAGATGAACTCCATGAACTTTCCCTGGTCTCCATTTTCATTGTTTTTTACAGGGAAGAAGAACTCCATGACCTTACAATGGTATTAAGTGTTGAAGCTTTTATCAGGGAAAATAACCTCATGATCTTACCTTTGTCCTCATTGAGGATGTTTTAATCAAAGAAGGTCTCTGTGACCTTACCTTAGTCCTCATTGTTATGCTTGTATTAAAGAAGAGGAACTCCAAGATACAGCCTTTGTCCTCATGTTATGTCACTGAAGAACTACATGAATTGACCTTGGTCCTCAATGCTGATGCTTCTATCAGGGAAGAAAAATTTCATAACCTTCCCTTAGTCCTCACTGTTGATGCTTTTATCACAGAAGCAATTAAAGATCCTACCTTGGCCCTCATTGTTGAGGTTTCATCAGGGAAGAAGAACTCCATGACCTTACCTTGGTTTTCAATGTTTATATTTTTATTAGGGAAAGAGAATTCTATAACCTTACCTTGGTTCTCATAGTCAACATTTTTCTCAGGGAAGAATTCTATAACCTTACCTTGGTCCTTGTTGTCAATGTTTTTTATCAGGGAAGAAGAATTCCATGGCCTTACCTTAGTCCTCTTAGTCAACATTTTTCTCAGGGAAGAAGAATTCTATAACCTTACCTTGGTCCTCGTTGTCAATGTTTTTATCAGGGAAGAAGAATTCCATGACCTTCTTAAAGAGCTGGTATGTCATCTGTATCTGAAGTGGTACTAGGTTCACCTCAAAATGTTCCTTTACTGCTATTCCACCCACTGAAATATTGTTATAATGGTATCTCTATCAACTAATTGCTAAAACACTTCATAAGTAACATTATAAGAAAGTTTTGACCATTACTAAAGGATTAAATCATTATTAGCATTTACAAATGTCTACCTATGTAGGCTGTACAGACACAGTCAGACCTTTTTATAAAGACCACACCTGGAATATAAAATGTGTCCGTTGTTCACAGGTGGTCTCTAATTACAGGCTTAATTACTATTTAAAATTATTTCGTTAAACAGGAAAACTGTGGCCTTGATAAGCAAGATTTTGTAGTTGCAGCCTTTATTTAGTGGTGGTCTTTAGCTAAGGTTCGACTGTATATGTATTTTAAAGGTATTATCAACAAAGGACTAATCTTGAAATGCTTCGCTAAGAATACAGAAATGAAGCAAGTAATTCCAAAGAATACAATATTTCTACATTTTTACCTGGAGGACGTTCAGTGCATAGCACTCTTAAGGTCATCTGTCTGTTGTCATCACGACCAGGTGGGTCACGTGGTGCAAGCACATCCTTGTATATTGAATTTGGCAATAAATTAGTGGCCTTGACCCAGCCAAGTTCCACCTGATGACTCCAAGTATCGTTATCTCGATTCACCTTTGTGTATACAAAATTCCTCAATGCTAAATCGGCAATTCCTACTTGTCCATCTGGTTCGGTTAAACGCCACTGAGCAAATTTGAAGCAAACTTCGTTCCTCCTGATCACGTATGCCTGTTGTGTCTGTTTGGTTTGTAACGTTGCCTGAACTTGAAGCTGGCTCTCCTTAAAACAACTGATTCGTATGGACAATTCCTCATTCAGACTGTTGATTTTCTCCTTGCATTGTCGTAACTTACACTCCAGCCTCTCCTGGTCTTCAATCAAGTCTGCTGCATAACTGTCAACACAATCATACTAACTTCATAACTTTACATGATAAACAATCCTTAAATAATAAGTAAAAGTTCACCAGAACAATTACAACTGTCTGAATGAAACCATTAATCATTTTCAGAATTGTAACGTGTAACGTATATCGACAATACTGTGTACTGTGAAAATTTTTAATTTCAGAGGCAAAAACTTTTGTTGTTTTGGCCAAAATGACTAATTTGTGAGGATAAAATTTCACTGACTTTGACCTTTGAACATAAAATGGATTAGGATTTTACTGCTTTGTTTGGATTTAGTTTCATGGATTGACTAAACCAAACAAGAGGGCCAAGATGGCCCTAGGTCGCTCACCTGAGAAACACACCATAATACACCATAACAGTGTAAACATAGACCTAGTGATTGCATGGAAAAAATATTCTGACCAAGTATCATTAAAATTGGAGCAAACACAAGTATTTTTTTATTTAACCTAGTGACCTAGTTTTTGACCCCAGATGACCCATATTCAAACCTGACCTAGATTTCATCAAGGCAATCATTCTGACCAAATTTCATGAAGATCAATTGAAAAATACAGCCTCTATTGCATACACAAGGGTTTTCTTTGATTTGACCTAGTGACCTAGTTTTTGACCACAGATAACCAATAACCAAACTCTACCTAGATTTTATCAAGGCAATAATTCTGACCAAATTTCATAAAGATCAATTGAAAAATACAGCCTCTATCGCATACACAAGGTTTTTCTTTGATTTGACCTAATGACCTACCTTTTTACCCCAGATAATCCATATTCGAAGATAACCTAGATTTCATCAAGGCAATCATTCTGACCAAAATTCATGAAGATTATTTGAAAAATACAGCCTCTATCGTATACACAAGGGTTTTCGTTGATTTGACCTAGTGACCTAGTTTTTGACCCCAGATAACCCATTTAAAAAGTCAGCCTAGATTTCATCAAGGTAATCATTCTGACCAAAATTCATGAAGATTAATGAAAAATACAGCCTCCATCGCATACACAAGGTTTTTCTTTGATTTAATCTAGTGACCTAGTTTTTGACCCAAGATGACCCATTTTCGAACTCGGCCTAGATTTCATCAAGGTAATCATTATCATCAAATTTCATGAAGATCAGTTGAAAAATACAGCCTCTATCGCATACACAAGCTAAATGTTGATGGACAGACAGACGACAGACAGATGCCGGACATTGAGTGATCAGAAAAACTCACCTGAGCATTGCTCAGGTGAGCTAAAAATCCACTAAAAATAGTGCCCAACAATAATTAATGATTTCACAATGATCCAAATCAAGAAGAATCCAAGCCCATGGCATATCATGACATTACAAACATATACCACAATATTCCTTTTCACTTGGATGTATTAGGAAACTTGTAAAAAAAGCACTGTAATTATTTTTTATAATATTTGATTCCAAGTTTCTAAAACTTAAAATTAGACTCAGTGAGCTACTGGCTCAAAAGGACTTCCTGTATCCTTGGTCTACGGATCGCGAGTTCAATCCTCGGGCAGGGAGTATTTTCTCCATGACTATTTGATAAACGACATTGTGTCTGAAATCATTAGTCATCCACCTCTGATTCATGTGGGGAAGTTGGTAGTTACTTGCGTAGAACAGGTTTGTACTGGTACAGAATCCAGGAACACTGGTTAGGTTAACTGTCCGCCGTTACATAATTGAAATACTGTTGAAAAACGGCATTAAATCCAAAACAAACAAAATTGTATTCATCCATACTTTGTAGAACTAGTAAGAAATTAAAAAATTTTCAAACTATATGTCATTCCTATTTGTTTTTTGGCGATTCACGAGGCAGTCAAAATATTTGTGAGGCTCGTGCTTATTTCTTGAGACTTGCCAGATATGATAGTTTACTGGATTGAATCCTACCTTACATTTTCTTCTTCTTCCATGGCTTTTATAATGTGAAACAATTCTCTCTCGTAATACCTATACTTCTCTGTTTGTTCCCTAAAAACAGAAGTAATTGTTACTTTGGTTATGTTCCTTCAAATATTGTACAGTCCAATACAACAAATTTATTAAAGGGAGATAAATGTATACAAATTTTTAATGCATTAACATTTAAAGTAAACAACATTATAAAAAGCTTTTGATAAATTACAGTAAAATTATGATCACTCAAGGCTAGGGCTGTCATCGATAGAAACGATATCGATGCATCAACGATATTTTTTTGTCGATCGATTATCGATTCCCATTTTCAAAAATTGATATTTTACAGAGAGAAAAAAACTACCCAAATAAACACTCAGACCCTAAAAAACAACTAAAGTTCAAAAAGTTGTAAATTTGGATAAATGCAAAAAAGGAGTGAAGGCAAAATAAAAATGAAAGATGTTATTAATTTTTATGTATTTCTTTTATTTCATAAATACAAATACAACACAATCAAACAGAAATATGGAAAGTAGGCAATAAAACTTAAAATAGCATTTACAGGAAGGTATATTGTATGCATATGAACAAATAGGTCGTTAATCTAACTTAATAATCAATATATCGATGTATCGTCGATATTTGTCTTCTGATATATCGGTATCGTCGATACGCCTAAGACCCAATCAATGACAGCCCTACTCAAGGCTGCAAACAGAATGATCAAAATGCTAAAATTATCTGAGGTTTCTAGTGGTCAAAACAAAGAAAACAAGAGCACCGCCTTGCGGGTGCTGACGCTCATCTGATTTTTTTTTGTGTAATAGAAATATTGTCCTACCCATGATTTTCTAAGTCTAAAAAGGGCCATCATTCTTGCAAAAAGCAGGATAGAGTTATGTTTCTTGATGTACAGTGTCCACTTATGATGGTGAAAAACTGTTGCAAGTTTTAAAGCAATAGCTTTGATAGTTTATGAGAAAAGTTGACTTAAACATAATACTCAACCAAGAAAATGATTTTCTAAGTCCAAAAGGGGCAATAATTATTGTAAAAAGCAGGATGGAGTTATGTTGCTTGCTGTACAGGGTCAGCTTATGATGGTGAACAAGTGTTGCAAGTTTCAAAGCAATAGCTTTGATAGTTTAAGAGAAAAAGTTGACCTAAACATAAAACTTAACCAAGAAATCTGATATTTTCTAAGTCCAAAAGGGGCCATAAATCTTGCAAAAAGCAGGAGGGAGTTATGTTTCTTGCTATACAGGGTCAACTTATGATGGTGAACAAGTGTTGCAAGTTTTAAAGCAACAGCTTTGATAGTTTAGGATAAAAGCTGACCTAAACATAAAACTTAACCAAGAAAACTGATTTTCTAAGTCCAAAAGGGGCAATAAATCTTGCAAAAAGCAAGATGGAGTTATGTTTCTTGATGTACAGGGTCTGCTTATGATGGTGAACAAGTATTCCAAGTTTCAAAGCAATAGCTTTGATAGTTTAGGAGAAAATTTGACCTAAACATAAAACTTAACCAAGAAATCTGAAATTTTCTAAGTACAAAAGGGGTCATAAATCTTGCAAAAAGCAAGATGGAGTTATGTTTCTTGCTATACAGGGTCAGCTTATGATGGTGAACAAGTATTCCAAGTTTCAAAGCAATAGCTTTGATAGTTTAGGAGAAAAGCTGACCTAAACATAAAACTTAACCAGGCAACGCCGACGCCGACGCCGACGCCGACAACCGCTCAAGTGATGACAATAACTCATCATTTTTTTTCAAAAAATCAGATGAGCTAATAAATGGAAAAGAGTTTGGGACCAATCACCACTATAACTCATACCTGACACTTTCCTGCAGTGAGAGGATTGGTGTTTTCTGGTCCTCCACTCTCGACAGCTGTAGCTGGAACCTCATGCTCTGTAGCTTCTCTGTAGCTTCCTGCAACACGACATATTGTATAAGTTGTTACATTCACAGGTCAAAAAGTTTGTTGTTTGCCAATTCCAGATGTTGCGTGACCAAAAACTTAAGTGCCAAAGCTAACGTTGTTTTTCTTTACTTGACTTTAAAGTGTCTTGGCAAACATGGAAATTTACACTGGCTGATGTTTTCATGTATTTCTTTAAATCACAAAATTGGTGAAAATTTTGCACCATAAAATCAACAAAAAGTAGTCCCCAGCCAAATATAAATAATTTCTCAGTATCTTATTATACCCCTCTGTTTCACATAACTAAGTTTATTTGTTTGTGATATAAATTGTTTAATGAAATGCTCACCCTTTTCTTAAGCTCTACATGAAGTAAAAGATTGTTGACAATGTCCAAAATGATCTTATACTGCAACTGAAATGTAGAAAAGTAAATAATAATGAGCCACACCATGAGAAAACCAACATTAGTGCATTTGCAACCAGCATGGATCCAGACCAGCAAACAGCATGGATCCAGGCCAGCCTGCGCATCCATGCAGTCTGGTCAGGAACCATGCAGTTTGCTTTCAAAGCCTATTGCGATTAGAGAAACCGTAAGGGAACAGCATGGATCCTGACCTGACTGCACGAATGCGCAGGCTGGTCTGGATCCATGCTGGTCGCAAATGCACTATGTTGGTTTTCTCATGGTGCGGCTCAAATTTGATTCAGCCAGCATATTGCAACAATATTTCAGTTTCTGAATTCCGACAAAATGCAAGCCTTGGCAAATTTCTGCCAATACACAACTAAAAGAATATAGTGAATCTTGCTTCTGAATCCACTTTTATCATTAAATTACAACTCTCATGTTTTTGAATTAATGTAAAAATGTGAATCACAAAGCAGCAATGTGAATAGTCCTAACTCATGATATAACAACTGAATAGACCATGGTCATAATGTGAAAACTTGAATAATTAACATGGTTAATGACTACTCTGAGATCATGATGTAACGTGTGTGTGTTCGGGTTTAACGACTTTTTCAACAATTTTTCAGTCATATAAATGATGGTGTCTGCTTGTAGCAGTGAGCACAATGCCCAAATTCATAGTGCTACCTCAATGGAATATCACGCCGCAGACACGTGGCATGATACCCCACCCAGTCACATTATACTGACACCGGGCTGACCAGTCCTAGCGCTATCCTCATAATGCTGAGCACCAAGCAAGAAAGCTACTAGTACCATTTTTTATGTCTTTGGTATGACGTGGGCGGGGATCGAACCCGCGACCTCCTGCACTCGAAGTGGACGCTCTACCACTAGGCTACCGAGGCGGTTCATGATATAACATAGACCATAGCTAACTGTGTAAACTGGAATATCTTACAAGGTTAATGACCACTCTGAGATAATGATGCAACTCAAGACCATGGTCATAATGTGTAAACTGGAATAACTCACATAGTTAATGACCACTCTAAGATCATGATGTAATATAGATCATGGCTGACTGTGAAAACTGGAATAACTTCCATGGTTAATGACCACTCTGAGATCATGATGTAACATAGACCATGGCTGAATGTGTAAATTGGAATAACTTCCATGGTTAATGACCACTCTGAGATCATGATGTAACATAGACCATGGCTGACTGTGAAAACTGGAATAACTTCCATGGTTAATGACCACTCTGAGATCATGATGTAACATAGACCATGGCTGACTGTGAAAACTGGAATAACTTCCATGGTTAATGACCACTCTAAGATCATGATGTAACATAGACCATGGCTGACTGTGAAAACTGGAATAACTTCCATGGTTAATGACCACTCTGAGATCATGATGTAACATAGACCATGGCTGACTGTGAAAACTGGAATAACTCATATAGTTAATGACCACTCTGAGATCATGATGTAACATAGACCATGGCTGACTGTGTAAATTGGAATAACTTACAAGGTTAATGACCACTCTGAGATCATGATGTAACATAGATCATGGCTGACTGTGAAAACTGGAATAACTCACATAGTTAATGACCACTCTGAGATCATGATGTAACATAGATCATGGCTGACTGTGTAAACTGGAATAACTTCCATGGTTAATGACCACTCTGAGATCATGATGTAACATAGACCATGGCTGACTGTGAAAACTGGAATAACTTCCATGGTTAATGACCACTCTGAGATCATGATGTAACATAGACCATGGCTGACTGTGAAAACTGGAATAACTTCCATGGTTAATGACCACTCTGAGATCATGATGTAACATAGACCATGGCTGACTGTGAAAACTGGAATAACTCACATAGTTAATGACCACTCTGAGATCATGATGTAACATAGACCATGGCTGACTGTGTAAACTGGAATAACTCACATTGTTAATGACCACTCTGAGATCATGATGTAACATAGACCATGGCTGACTGTGAAAACTGGAATAACTTCCATGGTTAATGACCACTCTGAGATCATGATGTAACATAGATCATGGCTGACTGTGTAAATTGGAATAACTTCCATGGATAGTGACCACTCTGATATCATGATGTAACACTGACTATGGCTGACTGTGTAAACTGGAATAACTTATATTGTTAATGACCACTATGAGATCATGATGTAATATAGACCATGGCTGACTGTGTAAACTGGAATAACTTACATAGTTAATGACCACTATGATTATGATGTAACTCAAGACCATAGTCAAAATGTGTAAACTGGAATAACTTACATGGTCAGTGACCACTCTGATATCATGATATAACACAGACCATGGCCATAATGTGTAAACAGTAATTACATGATGGTTAGTCACCCAACTGTAACACAGACAGTGGTTAGAATGTGTAGACTTGCATGATTAGCTACCATGAGATCATAACGTAACTTCAACCATGGACATAATGTGTAAACTGAATTTCCATAGTTACAGAACACACCAAGATCCTGACGTAACACAAATAGACTGGATATAATGTGTAAAATTTAAAAACTTATATTCACTGTGGTCTGGGGCCTCCAAGACCAAGTGGTTAAAGTTAGAGAGTTTGAATTACCTGCCTCTAACTACTGTGTGTTTGCCTTACTTGGGGCATGGATGTCTTTCATGTAAGGAAGTCATCAAGTCGACTTATGGCAAGTTCTACCAAGGTGCCTGATACTGTCATACTGTGTAGTCTTGAATAACTTAGTAACATCATAGAGATCATGGTGTTACATAGACCATGGTCATAATGTGTAGACTGCAATAGTTTACATGGTTAGTGACAACACTGAGATCAAGATGTAACGCAGAACATGGTTGTAGCGTGTAGACTGAAATAACTTACATTGTGTGTGACAACATTGAGATCAAGATTTAAGACAGACCATGGTCATAATGTGTACACAGGTATAACTTACCTGGTTAGTGACATCATTGAGATCATGATGTAACACAGACCATGGTCTTAATGTATAGTCTGGAATAACTTACATGGTTAGTGACAACATTGAGATCATGACATAACACAGACCATGGTCATAATGTGTAAACTGGAATAACTTCCATGGTTAGTGAAAACTCTGAGATCATGATGTAACACAGACCATGGTCATAATGTGAACACAGGAATAACTTAGTACATGGTTAGCGACAACATTGACATCATGATGTTACACATACCATGGTCATAATGTGTAGACAGGAATAACATACATGGTGTGTGGCAACACTGAAGTCATGATGTAAGACAGACCATGGTTATAATGTGTACACAGGAAGAATTTACATGGTTAGTGACAACATTGAGGTCATGATGTAACAGGGACCTTGGTTGTAATGTGCAAACAGGAATAACTTACAGAGTTAGTGACAACATTGAGATCATGATGTAACATGGACCATGGTTGTAATGTGTAGACTGGAATAACTTACAGAGTTAGTGACAACATTGAGATCATGATGTTACATGGACCATGGTTGTAACGTGTAGACTGGAATAACTTACAGAGTTAGTGACAACATTGAGATCATGATGTAACATGGACCATGGTTGTAACGTGTAGACTGGAATAACTTACAGAGTTAGTGACAACATTGAGATCATGATGTAAGACAGACCATGGTTGTAATGTGTAGACTGGAATAACTTACAGAGTTAGTGACAACATTGAGATCATGATGTAACATGGACCATGGTTGTAATGTGTAGACTGGAATAACTTACAGAGTTAGTGACAACATTGAGATCATGATGTAACACAGAGCATGGTTGTAATGTGAAGACTGGAATAACTTACAGAGTTAGTGACAACATTGAGATCATGATGTAACATGGACCATGGTTGTAACGTGTAGACTGGAATAACTTACAGAGTTAGTGACAACATTGAGATCATGATGTAACACAGACCATGGTTGTAACGTGAAGACTGGAATAACTTACAGAGTTAGTGACAACATTGAGATCATGATGTAACACAGAGCATGGTTGTAATGTGAAGACTGGAATAACTTACAGAGTTAGTGACAACATTGAGATCATGATGTAACATGGACCATGGTTGTAATGTGTAGACTGGAATAACTTACAGAGTTAGTGACAACATTGAGATCATGATGTAACACAGAGCATGGTTGTAATGTGAAGACTGGAATAACTTACAAAGTTAGTGACAACATTGAGATCATGATGTAACACAGACCATGGTTGTAATGTGTAGACAGGAATAACTTACAGAGTTAGTGACAACATTGAGATCATGATGTAACATGGACCATGGTTGTAACGTGAAGACTGGAATAACTTACAGAGTTAGCGACAACATTGAGATCATGATGTAACACAGACCATGGTTGTAACGTGTAGACTGGAATAACTTACAGAGTTAGTGACAACATTGAGATCATGATGTAACATGGACCATGGTTGTAACGTGTAGACTGGAATAACTTACAGAGTTAGCGACAACATTGAGATCATGATGTAACATGGACCATGGTTGTAACGTGTAGACTGGAATAACTTACAGAGTTAGCGACAACATTGAGATCATGATGTAACACAGACCATGGTTGTAACGTGTAGACTGGAATAACTTACAGAGTTAGTGACAACATTGAGATCATGATGTAACATGGACCATGGTTGTAACGTGTAGACTGGAATAACTTACAGAGTTAGTGACAACATTGAGATCATGATGTAACACAGAGCATGGTTGTAATGTGAAGACTGGAATAACTTACAGAGTTAGTGACAACATTGAGATCATGATGTAACAGGGTAAATGTATCCACTCCTTCGTCTCTCTGCATCATATCAGAATCATCGGATGGCTACAACAAACAAAATATACAAATGAGAAATGCAAACTTTGAAGTATCGTAGAAGACTGCAGAAATTGGTATTCTCAATACTGAAAATTGAAAAAATTTAACAATTACAACACAACTCTTTCAAGGTTGGGTCAATGTCATTTGACAAAGTATGCTGTTTTGTTTCGATACCATATCATCAATTTAATTTTTAAAAGAAAATAGTTCCAACAGTTTTACTACAGAACTGACTGTTGACAAAAGCATCTGCACATATTAAAATAAAGTGTCAAATGTTAAACAAATATCCCATGTTTCTCACAAGCAGATTTTTCAAAGTTCCTACTACTTACAAACAGAAAAAATGGAAGCCATGGTTTTAACAATCATCAAAATTTGTGTGAAATTATTTCTAAATTAATTCTCAGAAGATTTTTCAAGTTTTCCCCTTCTGCATGATATAAGATTCTTTAAAAAAAATTGTAGAGGAACATCCAAGGAATATCCTGGTCAAATTTCATCAGCTTCCACCGAGATGACATTTGAAGAAAAATGTGGACAGACTAATGACGAATAGATGGATGGCCTACATGAGTTTACAACAGCTCACCAAAAGTACTTTGTGCTAAGGCATGCTGAAGTTGGCATACTGTAAAATCATTAAATTTCGTGGGCATGAAATTTCATGGTTTTTGTCAAAACTGCAATTTCATGGGGATATGAATTTGTGCATTTCAACATTTGAACATAAAATGAATGGGAATTTCACTTGTTCGTTGGGATTAAATTTCGTAGATTGACTCAACCATGAAAATTAGTCTCCCTCCCACAAATATTAATGATTCAAAGTAATTCAGGACAAAAATAAGCAGACAACAAATTAACAATAATATGTGCATGTCAATTTCATTTTGATGATGTATGCCAAGTTTCATTGCAATTGGCTGGAAACATTGATACACAAGAAAGTCCGGCAGACGGACCTACATTTCAAATCCTGTATGCCCGGTCTTTGACACCAATGGCATAAAAATGTTGACATATGGCTTTAAACACACTGTACTTACAGGTGGTGGTACTTCTTGCAGTAAGACAGGATCTGCCTCACCATAATTTACATAGAAGAACTGGCATTTACATCTTGATATGATTCTCTGCATTTGTACCTGAAAGCAAAACATAATCATCTCAATATATTACTACATGTATTTATTGGGTGATATTCATGCAGGCTTTAGTAAGCAATTTCTCTGCAACAGCCTTACTAGCGTGAGAAGAATTCTTATGACATGAGTATTTGTGTTATAACTATTTTTTTACTTTGTTGGGTTTAGCCATGGCACTGAAACAATTTTAGGTCATATGGGATTTCCAGCTTTGACTGTGGATCCCCTCCATGCATTATTTCATCAGGGACGGGCATCTGGGTAGAACTACCAACCTTCCATAAGCAATGATCATGACCTGCACTGTACGCCATTCAGTCAGCATATTTTTGGTAATCACCCCTTTTAACAGTTAATGGTACTGTCCATATTGAAAGATGGACAAGTTCATTATAGAAATTTAGCAGGGTAAGGGTTAAATATTACTGAGTACTTACATGTACTCCACCGTAGTTGATATTGACAACTCCGCCAACACTGTGCCCACTTCCTGCCATCTCTTGCAGACTGGAGAGTTCAGGTTCAGACCTGTCCTCAACATGAGTCTTGGACAACCATGGAATATTGTCATCACTAAATTCATGTTCTGGGTCAACTGTAGCATAGTACTGAAAGGACAAAAAAAAATCATGCATATGAATTTTTAAGACTTCCAAATCCCCCATAACTAATATATTGAAAGGTGCCTGGACAGAGTTTTTTCTTGCTGTTTTGGGAACATAGCCTATACCCCCAAAATTGGGAATTTTTATGCATAAATGTTGCAAATTGGGAAATATTTAGTCCCATAGGATATACCAGTAGTAAGAATGTGTTTAAGCACTTTCTCACACACTTGTTTCACATTGTACAACCTCTTTATCATACTGCCATTACAAAATTGTCCATAATTTGGTCAATGTTCGTGCAATTTTTATGAAATTTTTTTCAGAATGTAGACTGGGAATTTCTGCACCCATTTTGGGAAAAATACATACTTTTTGGCATTGGAAATATAGCCAAGTAACGGCTATAAAAACCGTCAAAAAAATCTCGGCTGGATTAGAGAGTATATTTTCAACAGAAGGAACTAATGTCTGTCTGACAAAACTGTTTAGAAAGGTTTCCACCTTTAGGATTTTTGGTTTTGAGGGGTTCCCCTGTATCAGTAAGAGCTTTATTTGTTGGGTTTAACGTCACACAGACTCAATTTAGGTCATATGACAACTTTCTAGCTTTGATGGTGGAGGAAGACCCCAAGTGCCACTCCGTACATTATTTCATCACAGGCAACAACCTAAGAAGAACCACCAACCTTCTGTAAACCAGTTGGATGGCTTCCTCACATGAAGAATTCAACACCCCAAGTGAGGCCCGAACCCATATTGGTAAGGGGCAGGTAATTTGAAGTCACTGAAGTCAGCAATCTTTGCCACTTGGTCAAAGAGGCCCCCACATCAGTAAAAAGTGTATTTGGATTAAGTTACAAATGGATTACATACCCTCCACACTTCAATGAATGTAAGTTTAGTCTTCTCCCTTCAAAAATTTTCTTTAAAATTTACTTCAATTTTACCTGCATACAATCTAGAGATCCAACCCATGTATCCTTGCTACGGAGCTGATTGTCTCGTACCCAGATAGGCATGTGATCACATGACAATATTTTGGCTTTGGCAGCGGCCACGATGACAAACCCAAGTGTCTCACAACCTTTCACTATCAGCTGACTGTTATGTAACTCAACTACAAAACAACAGAAAATATACACCATAAGTAACAAAAAATATTTCATATCATATGTAACATGATGCACAATCTATTTTCTAAGACAAATATAAACCTGTTTGTGTGACAGAACAAACTTATTCACATGTCAGACCTACATATTATGACAAATTTAAACATGGTCACATGAAAGAAATCAAAGGGACAATTTAAGTTAAGTCCAAAGAAAGAACTTAAGGTGACAAATTCACACTGAAGTCTTGTTCTTCAAGAAACAAATTGAAACATGGTCAAATGACAGAACTTAAGGAGACAATTTTACTACGGTCCAAAGACAGAACTTAAGGAGACAATTTTACTACGGTCCAAAGACAGAACTTAAGGAGACAATTTTACTACGGTCCAAGACAGAACTTAAGGAGACAATTTTACTATGGTCCAAAGACAGAACTTATAAAGACAATTTTACTACAGTCCAAAGACAGAACTTAAGGAGACAATTTTACTACAGTCCAAAGACAGAACTTAAGGAGACAATTTTACTATGGTCCAAAGACAGAACTTAAGGAGACAATTTTACTATGGTCCAAAGACAGAACTTAAGGGGACAAAGTCAGAGACAAATTTAAACTTGGCCACATGACAGAAAATGCTAAGTTGCTCAGAAAACAGAAGAAAAAGCATGTTCTCAATCCATACTCAACTAATTATCAGCTTTAAGTTTTATGGCGTGATCAGTCAAACTAACCAATGTTCCGGGATTCACTACCAGTATTAACATATTCCTTACTACACTAAATTGACCCTTCCCTCATTTCAATCAGAGGCTAAATGATCTTAAAACATGACAATTATCACACAAAAGTATACCTCAATCAAGACTTGAACCTGCAACTTACTGACTGATAGTTTTGCACTCTGCATAGATCACCTGGCAGGCTCAAGTACATGCTCACAGAAAACAAAAACTTGAGGTCTACTCAAATAAAAGAAAATCATTGAAACACACGCTAAAATGTTTATGAGAAAGAAAAATGCTTACTCAGCCATTTTTTCTGGATGACATCGTCTTTCTGACATGCAGCAACTCCTTGTAACTGATCCATGTTTGTGCTAGATGGCTGAAACACATTTTTCAATCTTTAAAAGGACAATCATGGTAATTTATTTAATCTTGGAAATTCCTATAAGAGTTCAATTTAAACAGGCTACAATACATGTAAATGTAGGTTAAGGGAAGTGCTTCTTGCTGAAAATTCTAGTTCAATGTACCTCATTTTCTATCAAGGAAAGTAAGTGTTTATGAACATAAAATTAATATAGTGGATTTACTAATTTTTTTCTTTATTTTGGTTTACTGTCGTATGGTGACTTTCCAGCTTTTGATGGGGGAGGAAGGCGCCAGGTGCCCTTCTGTGCACTATTTTATCACTGAGATTGCACCTGGGTAGAACCACTGACGTTCCATAAGCTAGACAGCTTTCTCAAATGGAGTATGCAATACCCCTAGCAAGTCTTGAACCCACACTGGTGAGAGGCAAGTGATTCCAAGTCAGTGACCTAAACTACTTGGCTACAGAGACCCCCCCACCCCAAGCCCTTGGTGGATTTACTGTTTATATATCAATCAAAAAACCATTAACCCTTTGCCTGCTGGCGGCAGTAGATCTGCCTTTGCGACCAGTGCAGACCAAGATCAGCCTGCACATCCGTGCAGTCTGATCATGGTCTGCACTGTTCGCTATTCAGTCAGTAAATTTTCAGTAAACACCCCTTCGAATAATAAATGGTATTGCCCAAATTGAATGATGGACCAGTCCATTATAGAAATTTAGCAGGCTAAGGGTTAAAACATACTTCTTCTGTAAAAGCAACAGATTTACTGTCTGACTCAGCCACCAGCTTCATTAGCATAGTGTGAGCGTGACTAGTCTGCATCTTGGTAGAGGGACTCGGTGTGGCAACATCTTGTGCATCTATTGAAAGGTTTGAACCTTTTATGTTGGATTTCTGCAGAAAAACATAATTTGACATTATGAAATACTGTATAGCAAAACCATGTTTTAATAGATTTAAACATGACCAAGAGGTTATATGCCTGTGGAATAATTTTACAAGGGCATCTCCTTACTGAATAACTTTATACAGCGCATAACCAATTGAGTGATTAAATATATTAAAACATGGTTAACCTAAATACTATTACAAATCTAGTATTTCTTTTATGCAAAAACAAAAATGAAACAGGGAAACACTAAACACAAATGTATGGCACCAAATAGTAGGTACACTTCACATCAATGTCAGAGCGTTTTAATAATATTAAAGCATAGCAAGAGGTTACACACCCTGCTGAATAATTAAGGAGTGCTTAGAGGTCTAAAGAATAACTTTGCCTTCCTTAAAATAGATTGGAGGGTGCTAATATTAAATACTAAACCTTTCTGCTCTTCATTTTTTTTGTTCTTGAATGCCTTTAATATAAAACTGTAGACAAAATATGGTAGCACTCTACTGCAGTGCCTATATGAAGCTAAATAATATGTGACGTGACATCAGTACTGCCATGCTTTAATGAAAATGAGTAATATTATGTTTTTTTCTTATTTTCATATTAGAAATTACACTAAACCTGATTTGACACATTTAAACACAATATTTACAAGCTGCTTTAACTTCATTGGATGGATTGTAACACCTATTTTTTCATACATTGTTAAGGAATACTAACACTGTCATAGCTTTTGTAATTCTGTCTTCTTTCAAACAACCACAAACCTTAGTATACACTTTAAGAAAAACAAATGCTTAATAAAAACATTGGTTAATCTGTGCTGAATGCTCATTTGAGGCGCACCATGAGAAAACCAAGATAATGCATTAGCGACCAGCATGGATCCAGACCAGCCTGTGCATCCACGCAGTCTGGTCAGGATCCATGCTGTTCGCTTTCAAAGCCTATTGCAATTAGAGAAACCGTTAGCGAACAGCATGGATGCTGACCAGACTGCGGAGATGCGGATGCTCATTTTGTATCTTAGAACGTCACTTCTTCAAACAACTAGTAACTGTATTCAATAATTTTGAAAACAAAAACTTAGGCATTCTTACACTATTAGCAGCATTCCCACCTCCCTCTACTTTGAACCCTTTCAGGGCCTCTGATGAAAGGTTACGCTTCAGTGACTGTGCCTTCATATAACTGTCATACAGACCAATCAGAACAGTCCGATTCTCCTGGTTCCATGATCCTCTCAAATCATAAACCTGTACATTGTGGATGGGGGTTTTCTGTAAAGATAACCACAGAGGTATTTTACATACCATTTACAAGCTGTTCTGTCTTTATATATACTTATTTATTTATAAATTGATTGTAGCACAGACTGTGCTTGACAAATAGCTTCAGCAGGACGTCCAACACAGAATTTCACTGGTCTTTCTGCAACTTGTACGCGCCCTGCAACTCACTAAAGAACAAGAGTGCCAGAATGTCACAATATACACCCGTCATAGCAAATTTCTTGACACTAGCACCTGTATTTGCAAATGGAATTTTAATTCTGTGGTTGTGTAGTAATCATTTTAATTCTTTTGTTTTCTAAATCCACAAAAAAACTCCTTACCGGGTAGAGATACCTTAAAATACACCTAAAATTTAAAAGTAACATCTATGTTGTACCGCAGAAAAGTGGTCTTGGTTTTTCCCTAAGGTCAGTTATAAAAAAGTTACAATATAAGTTATTTATAGTAACAACTAAGGGAGTTAATCTTAAACAAACCAAAAAAATTTAAGTCCAAACAAAAATCCATACCAGGTAGAGACAGGTCAAAATACACCTCAAAATTGGAAGTAACATGTATGTTGTACTACAGAAAAGAGGTCTCGATTTTTCCCTACGACTAGTAATGAAAAAGTTACAATATAGCTATTTATAGTAACAACAAAGGGAAGTAATTCTAAAGAAGGGACTTGCGAATGACACTCCATCTCATGATGGTGTACAATTGTGCCAAGTTACATCAAATTCCCTCCATGCATGAAGAAGAAATGTTCTGAACAAAGTCATTCTTGTATCTGACCTTTGGCCTCTAAGTGTGACCTTGACCTTAGATCTAGGGACCTGGTTCTTGTGCATGACACTCCGTCTCATGGTGGTGAACATTAATTTTGTGCCAAATTATATCAAAATCCCTCCATACATGAAGAAGAAATGCTCTGGACAAAGTTTTCATGCTTGTATCCTTTGACCTCTAAGTGTGACCTTTACCTTAGACCTAGGGACCTGGTTCTTGTGCATGACACTCCGCCTCATGATGGTGAACAATTGTGCCAAGTTACATCAAAATCCCTCCATGAATGAAGAACACATGCTCCGGACAGTCATTCTTGAATTTGACCTTTAACCTCTAAGTGTGACCTTGACCGTAGACCTAGGGACCTGGTTCTTGCGCATGACACTCCATCTCATGATGGTGAACAATTGTGCCAAGTTTCATCAAAATCCCTCCATGCATGAACAAGATATGCTCCAGACAAAGTCTGTGGACGCCTCCGCCCGCCCATCCGCCCACCAGGGGCATTCCCATAATAAGTCCCATTTTTCAAATGGGCGTATCAAAGGACATTTATCTTTAGCATCTAATATAACTGCCTTTATATACTTACTTTAAGGTGGACAATTGCCAATATACACTTACTGTGTTTAAGGTGAGTAATTGCCTATATACACTTACAAATTTTAAGGTGCCTGTACACACAGTGTCTAAGCCAAATAACTGCCTTATATACTTACAGTGTGTAAGACAGATAAATGCCTTATACACTTACAGTTTTTAAGAACAATAATTGCCATTTCTACACATAGTGTTTACAGACTTACAGTGTTTAAGACAGATAATTGCCAGATGACATGTGGCGTTTCAGTGACTGCGCAGTGCTTAAGACAGATAACTTCTTACATACACTTAAGGTTTTAAGACATATAATCGCTACATAAACTTACAGTGTTTTAGCTAGATGACTGCCTATATACTTACAGTATTTAAGTTGGATTATTGCCTGTATACACTTGTGTTTAAGACAGATAATTTCCTTGCCTACATACACTTACAGTGTTTAAGTTGGATAATGCCTTTATATATTAACACTTTTTAGCTCCACTATTCGGAGAATAGGGTGGCTATACTACTCGCCCTGGCGTCGGCGTCGGCGTGACCCTTCTTGGTTAAAGTTTTTCGGCAACCTTTGTTTTTCTGTCATATCTTTGTTACTATTGCTTATATCTTACTGTAACTTCACATAAACATTGTCCAGTATACAAACAATGTATGTGTAGGGGCTGGGCCCATTATACCCAAGGTCAAGGTCTTTAGGCTGTTATACTTAGGTCATTTTTAAGGTTAAAGTTTTTCGGCTACCTTTTTCTGTCATACCTATCTTTGTTACTATTGCTTATATCTTACTGTAACTTCACATTAACATTGTCCAGTATACAAACAAAGTATGTGTAGGGGCTGAGCCCATTATACCCAAGGTCAAGGTCACCAAGGTGTTATACTTAGGTTATTTTTAAGGTTAAAGTTTTTCGGCAACCTTTGTTTTTTTGTCATATCTTTGTTACTATTGCTTATATCTTACTGTAACTTTACATAAACATTGTCCAGTATACAAAGTATGTGTAGGGGCTGGACCCATTATACCCAAGGTCAAGGTCACCAAGGTCTTATACTTAGGTTATTTTTAAGGTTAAAATTTTTCAGCAACCTTTGTTTTTCTGTCGTATCTTTGTTACTTTTGCTTATATCATACTGTAAGTTCACATAAACATTGTCCAGCATAAAAACAAAGTATGTGCAGGGGCTGGGCCCATTATACCCAAGGTCAAGGTCACCAAGAAGTTATACTTTGAATTATTTTCATGTTAAATTTTTTCGAGAGCTTCGTTTATAGACATATGTTTGGTACTTTAAAAGATAATGACTTGAAATTAAAAGTATTTGATTATAATCATCTGCATGTGTGGCTACATACCCCATAATTCTAATTGTGTTTTTGACAGAATTATGCCCCTTTTGTACTTAAAGATTTTTTTTGCAATCTTCGCTTTCTGGATATAACTTTAATGCAATATAAGATAAAGACTTGAAACTTAAAATGTATCTTTATCATCATCATCTGCATGTGTGGTAACAATCCCCATAACTCTAATTGTATTTTTGACGGAATTATGCCCCTTTTGTACTTAGTTATTTTTGTAATCTTCGCTTTCTGGATATAACTTTAATGCAATATAAGATAAAGACTTGAAACTTAAAATGTATCTTTATCATCATCATCTGCATGTGTGGCAACAATCCCCATAACTCTGATTTGTATTTTTGACCAAATTATGCCCCTTTTATACTTAAATTTTTTACAAACTTCTTTTTCTAGACATAACTTTGGTACTATATAAGATAATGACTTGAAACTCAAAATATGTCTTTATCATCATCTGCATGTGTTGTAACAATCCTAATAACTCAGATTTGTGTATTTGATGGAATTATGTCCCTTGGTGTATCTTCCTTTTAAAGTAGAGATCTCTTATTCAGACATATATTCATTTTACTGTCAAATCCCCGAAAAGTGGAGCGCGCTGTCTTACGGACAGCTCTTGTTTATCTGGATAATTGCTTCAATACATTTACAGTGCTTAAGACAGTCAATTGCCTATATAATTGCCTATATATACTTGGAGTGTTTAAATGGGATAATTGCTTATATAAACTTACAGTGTCTGAGCCGTCTTCCTCCAGATGTTCATCCGGCTTCTTCGTAGCTGACCTTTGATATGAAACTCTGTCAACAACAAAAATGTTCTTATTTTCTATTTAGCACATATTTCCACCATGCTCTGATTAAACATCATGTTTCGTCGCACTTATCAAGCAAACAGGGTTAAGATATGTCTGAACTTATGCAGAACTTAATATCAGAGTCTAGATCTGTTAATGTTGGCTACCGTAAATGTTTTCTGCCAATTAGACTGACAAACTGACAGATGCATTAATAGACAGACAGAATTCTTTCCACTTCTAAGAAAGACTATGGCAGTAATATCAATGGACACTTATAATTAAAGTGGTGGTAACTGACAACTGACGATATTACATGACAATACTCTGTTAGGAATAAAACAAGCCCTTAGGCCCCTGCGAATATAAGAAAATATCCTACATACTGAGCGTTTAAGGCTGATAACTTACTTTGCAACACTGAGGAAAAAGCTGGTCATCACAGGTCTTCCAGTTGTTGAAACATCCAACTTTTAATAATAATACATAAAACATTATTGGAACATTATCTGATAAAGCACAATACAAATAACTTTAGGAAATTTAATTTTTTTTTTCTTAATAAGAGTACAGACTGACTTTACTGTAACTTTTCTATAAATGTATCTATTTTTCTCAAGGAAATGTAATCTGTACTAAAGAATTCTCAATTAAAAAAAAAATGTCTTCATATTCAAATATATTAAGGACAAGTAAATCCATCTGTGCAGTATTATGTAACTAACAAGAGGACCATGATGGTCCTGAATCGCACACCTGTCCCCACATGAACTGAGTATGACGTCGTTTATTCTGAAAATTTTTCATGAAGATCCATTGAAAAATATGGCCTCTAGAGAGGTCACAAGGTATTTCTATCATTTGACATAATGACCTAGTTTTTAAAGGCATGTGACCCAGTTTTGTACTTGACCTAGATATCATCAAGGTGAACATTCTCACCAATTTTCATGAAGACCTCATGAAAAATATGGCCTCCAGAGAGGTCACAAGGTTTTTCTATTTTTAGACCTACTGACCTAGTTTTTGACCGCATGTGACCCAGTTTTGAACTTGACCTAGATATCATAAAGGTGAACATTCTCACCAATTTTGATGAAGATCCATCGAAAAATATGGCCTCTAGAGAGGTCAAAAGGTATTTCTATGTTTAGACCTAGTGACCTAGTTTTTGACCGCAGTTGACCCGGTTTCAAACTTGACCTAGATATCATCAAGAGGAACATTCAGACCAACTTTCATACAGATCCCATGCAAAATATGGCCTCTAGAGTGGTCACAAGGTTTTAGCTCACCTGTCACAAAGTGACAAGGTGAGCTTTTGTGATCGCGCGGTGTCCGTCGTCCGTCCGTGCGTCAGTGCGTCCGTGCGTCCGTGCGTGCGTCCGTAAACTTTTGCTTGTGACCACTCTAGAGATCACATTTTTCATGGGATCTTTATGAAAGTTGGTCAGAATGTTCATCTTGATGGTATCTAGGTCAAGTTCGAAACTGGGTCACGTGCCATCAAAAACTAGGTCAGTAGGTCTAAAAATAGAAAAACCTTGTGACCTCTCTAGAGGCCATATATTTCACAAGATCTTCATGAAAATTGGTCAGATTGTTCACCTTGATGATATCTAGGTCAAGTTCGAAACTGGGTCACGTGCCGTCAAAAACTAGGTCAGTAGGTCAAATAATAGAAAAACCTTGTGACCTCTCTAAAGGCCATATTTTTCATGGGATCTGTATGAAAGTTGGTCTGAATGTTCGTCTTGATGATATCTAGGTCAAGTTCGAAACTGGGTCACATGCGGTCAAAAACTAGGTCAGTAGGTCTAAAAATAGAAAAACCTTGTGACCTCTCTAGAGGCCATATATTTCATAAGACCTTCATGAAAATTGGTCAGAATGTTCACCTTGATGATATCTAGGTCAAGTTCGAAAGTGGGTCACGTGCCATCAAAAACTAGGTCAGTAGGTCAAATAATAGAAAAACCTTGTGACCTCTCTAGAGGCCATATTTTTTATGGGATCTGTATGAAAGTTGGTCTGAATATTCATCTTGATGATATCTAGGTCAAGTTCGAAAGTGGGTCACGTGCCTTCAAAAACTAGGTCAGTAGGTCAAATAATAGAAAAACCTTGTGACCTCTCTAAAGGCCATATTTTTCATGGGATCTGTATGAAAATTGGTCTGAATGTTCATCTTGATGATATCTAGGTCAAGTTCGAAACAAGGTCATGTGCGGTCAAAAACTAGGTCAGTAGGTCTAAAAATAGAAAAACCTTGTGACCTCTCTAGAGGCCATACTTGTGAATGGATCTCCATAAAAATTGGTCAGAATGTTCACCATGATGATATCTAGGTCAAATTTGAAACTGGGTCACGTGCCTTAAAAAAGTAGGTCAGTAGGTCAAATAATAAAAAAACCTTGTTACCTCTCTAGAGGCCATACTTTTCATGGGATCTGTATGAAAGTTGGTCTGAATTTTCACCTTGATGATATCTAGGTCAGTTTTGAAACTGGGTCACGTGCGGTCAAAAACTAGGCCAGTAGGTATAAAAATAGAAAAACCTTGTGACCTCTATAGAGGCCATATTTTTCATGAGATCTTCATGAAAATTAGTGAGAATGTTCACCTTGATGATATCTAGGTAAAGTTCAAAACAGGGTCACGTACCTTCGAAAACTAGGTCAATAGGTCAAATAATAGAAAAACCTTGTGACCTCTCTAGAGACCATATTTTTCAATGGATCTTCATGAAAATTGGTCAGAATTTTTATCTTGATAATATCTAGGTCAAGTTCAAAACTGGGTCACATGAGCTCAAAAGCTAGGTCACTATGTCAAATAATAGAAAAAATGACGTCATACTCAAAACTGGGTCATGTGGGAAGAGGTGAGCGATTCAGGACCATCATGGTCCTCTTGTTCTATTACTTGACCTACTGACCTAGTTTTTGACCGCACATGACCCAATTTTGAACCTGACCTAGATATCATCAAGGTGAAAATTCTGACCAATTTTCATGCAGATCCCATGAAAAATATGGCCTCTACAGAGGTCATAAGGTTTTTCTATAATTTGACCTAGTGAACTAGTTTTTGAACTTGACCTAGATATCATCAAGATGAACATTCAGACCAATTTTCATAAAGATCCCATGAAAAGTATGGCCTCTAGAGAGGTCACAAGGTTTTTCTATTTTTAGACCTACTGACCTAGTTTTGGACCGCACATGACCCAGTTTCGAACTTTAACTTGATATCATCAAGATGAACATTCTGACCAAATTTCATGAAGCTCTCATGAAAAATATGGCCTATAGAGAGGTGACAAGGTTTTTCTATTATTTGACCTACTGACCTAGTTTTTAACCGCACGTGACCCAGTTTTGAACCTGACCTAGATATCATCAAGATGAATAATCAAACCAATTTTCATAAAGATCCCATGAAAAATATGGCATCTAGAGAGGTCACAAGGTTTTTCTATTTTTAGACCTACTGACCTAGTTTTGGATCGCACATGACCCAGTTTCGAATTTTAACTTGATATCATCAAGATGAACATTCTGACCAAATTTCATGAAGCTCTCATGAAAAATATGGTCTCTAGAGAGGTCACAAGGTTTTTTCATTATTTGACCTACTGACCTACTTTTTGATGACACGTGACCCAGTTTCGAACTTGACCTAGATATCATCAAGGTGAACATTCTGACCAATTTTTATGAAGATCCATTCACAAGTATGGCCTCTAGAGAGGTCACAAGGTTTTTCTATTTTTAGAACTACTGACCTAGTTTTTGACTGCAGTTGACCCAGTTTTTAACTTGACCTAGATATCATCAAGATGAACATTCACACTAACTTTCATACAGATCCCATGAAAAATATGGCCTTTAGAGAGGTCACAAGGTTTTTCTATTATTTGACCTACTGACCTAGGTTTTGATGGCACGAGACCCAGTTTCGAACTTGACCTAGATATCATCAAGGTGAACATTCAGACCAATTTTGATGAAGATCTTGTGAAATATATGGCCTCTACAAAGGTCACAAATTTTTTTCTATTTTTAGACCTACTGGCCTAGTTTTTAACCCCACATGACCCAGTTTCGAACTTGACCTAGATATCATCAAGGTGAACATTCTGACCAATTTTCATAAAGATCTCATGAAAAATGTGACCTTTAGAGTGGTCACAAGCAAAAGTTTACGCACGCACGGACAGACAGACGGATGCACAGACGGATGACGGACGCTGCGCAATCACAAAAGCTCACCTTGTCACTTTGTGACAGGTGAGCTAAAAACATATGTGATTTTGTATTACTGATGTTGTTTAATAAAGAACATAGCAATCTTTCACTGGCTGAAGGTTTGGATAGAATTATCTAGCTTAACTGTAACTGTTTAGGCAGTAACAAAGCTTGGCCGAGTTACTGCAAGAACAGTTACTCAAGAGCCAGATATTTCCTGGCACACCTACAACCATTGCACGTCACATTTTTCAAATAATAGAGGAAACAAGAGGGCCATGATGGCCCTGTATTGCTCACCTGAGTTTAGTTGCTTATTTTAACCAATTTTATCAGTATTGAAATCTTTATAATTCATGAAATATTGATGCAAGAGTTATGGCCCTTGTGCAATTTGATGTGGGTGATGATGAAGAATACTTATTTATAAGTTTGAAACAAATCTATCAATTAATGAGGTCACAAGGTTTTTCTATTTTTTGACCTACTGACCTAGTTTTTGATCGCAGGTGACCAAGTTTCGAACTTGGCCTAGATATCATCAAGGTGAACATTCTGACAAATTTTCATGAAGATCCATTGAAAAATATGGCCTCTAGAGAGGTCACGAGGTTTTTCTATTTTTAGACCTACTGACCTAGTTTTTGGCCGAACGTGACCCAGTTTCGAAATTAATATAGCTATCATCAAGGTGAACATTCTGACCAACTTTCATGAAGATCCATTGAAAATTATAGCCTCTAGAGTGGTCACAGGGTTTTTCTATTTTTAGACCTACTGACCTAGTTATTGGCCGCACGTGACCCAGATTCGAACTTGACCTAGATATCATCAAGTTGAACATTCTGACCAATTTTCATGAAGATCCATTGAAAATAATGGCCTCAAGAGTGGTCATAAGGTTTTTCTATTTTTAGACCTACTGACCTAGTTATTGGTCGCACGTGACCCAGTTTCGAACTTGACCTAGAAATCATCAAGGTGAACATTCTGACCAACTTTCATGAAGATCCATTGAAAATTTTGGTCTCTAGAGTGGTCACAAGGTTTTTCTATTTTTAGACCTACTGACCTAGTTTTTGGCCGCACGTGACCCAGTTTCGAACTTGACCTAGAATTTACCAAGATGAACATTCTGACCCATTTTCATAAAGATCACATGAAAACTGACCTCTAGAGATGTCACAAGGAAAAGTTTACGCACGCACGGACGGACGCCGGACGCTGCGCAATCACAAAAGCTCACCTTGTCACTTCGTGACAGGAGAGCTAATAAAATAAAAATGAATGTTTTTCTTTTAAGTACTACTTTATTATAGAAGCGTATGAATTTATGCATTCATTCATAAATTAGATGTTAATTTATTGCATATAATTATATAATAAATTACAGCCACTCATCTTACTACTTGGAATGTTAGACGAGTTTTCTTCCAGCACTGGCAAAAATATAGAACAAGAGCTGTCGGAGGACAGCAACGCTCGACTATTCAACAGCCTTGACGATTGAATGAATACGAAAGTCGAAAAAAAGGGCATAATTTAGTAAAAAAGCAAAGTAGGGTTATGGAACCTGCATAGTGCTTATCAGCTCATGACAGTGGACAAGTGTGTGAAGTTTCAATCCATTCCCATTAGTGGGTAACTAAGATACCAGCTTACATATAAGAATTTAACCCAAAACTCCTAAGTTGAACAAGAGCTGTCGGAGGACAGCAACGCTCGACTATTCAACAGCCTTGTCAATTGAATGAATACAAAAGTTGAAAAAGGGGCATAATTTTGTAAAATGCAAAGTAGAGGTATTGAACCTCTGTACTGCATGTCATATCACGACAGTGAACAAGTGTGTGAAGTTTCAATCCTTTCCAATTTGTGGATACTGAGATACCAGCTTACATACAAAAACTTAACCAAAAACTGCTAAGTCAAAGGGGCATAGTTTTGTAAAAATGCCAAGTAAGCTATGGCTCTACATTTATAATTGGTTATTCTATACTATGTCTATCTACGCCGAACATAGTGATTAATTTACTAAAGTCTGTTCCATTCCAAAGGTTTACCCCAACTTTGGAGTCATATGACAAAACTACGACAATTACCGGCAAAGTAAACATGGTTTGATAAACTAAAAAAAAGTCACCCTCGAGAAATTTAACGATTTTTTTCTGCTTTGCCAAATATCCAAATAAATGACAAATTTATATTTTCAACGGCAGTCTCCCATTGTAATTTCTTGTCGCCATTGGAGTTTGCTCTCTAATATGAAGTATTGCGGGAAAATTCTCGTGAATTTTATCGGGAGCGACTCAAAACTCATTTCGTTCACAATTCACTACAAGGGAATGCATGGGTGAAATGAAATTTTGTGTTTAAAAAAACATGTTATTTAGATCTAAGAAAAAAAGTAAATTGACTCACTTTTAACTATCAAAGTTGTAAACACTCCAAAATTCTTCCAAGTCTTCAATAGCTCTATCCAATCCTCAATGAATCAGTTGTAAACAAACAAGCTCTTTTACACATCGATGAAATTCAGGCATCAATCGCACCATGCCCTTGAAACGATGACTTGTTCAATTTAACATCATTTCCAAACGCATGGTTCAAAGATAACCTGTATTTTAGCATCCTTAAGGAAGTATTTACAGTCCGCCACATATCCAATTTCTTTCACAATGAACACAATATTCACCCTATCGAGTCCCAGTTGTGTATGCTTCTTTTTCTTGAAAGAAACTTATGAACGTATGAGATAATGACGTAGTATTGCTGGCACTATGCAGATTTATATGAGGCGCACAAGGGAAAATTTACATAGGTGTACAATCAGCCGATAGAAGATAGAAATCTTGACGTGTGTCATGCTATAATAATTTTCTACTTTTTGAAATTTATAGATCTATTTAAACAATGATTAATTCTTTATCATTTCGTCAACCTATCTGTTTTATTTTTTTTATAATGTTGCTGTTTATATGGAAGCATCTCCTTTTTTAAAAGCGAAATCGGATCGTGAACCCATTCTCTGTTTTTATTAAATTATTATTATTATCTTTATTATGCCAGATTTACATTTGACTTAAATAAATGGTAAAATGTCCAGAGAGCAGTCATAGAAACGTTAAATATTGTTATTCATAACCGCCGATTTCAATTATAAAAAAATATCCCCGAACTATCATTTATCAACTTTTATTGTCCATCAGAGCTACGATGTCCAGAAACAGATTTAAACATTTACAAACTATTTTCAAATCATTCATGAATATTAACGCTAATGCGAGCTGAAACTTGTTTCTTTCCGTTAAAGTTTTGCTTTAGTTTTACATTACTCCAGTCAGGGTTTTTTTAACAAAGGTTTGATATTTTCTTTTTGTTTCTAATCATTATTTTTATATATCCTATATTCCTGTTAAATTTGCAGTCTGGATATGCTTTTAAATTCCACAAAGGTATGAGCGCAATCGTCGCAAGGTGTACGTAACTTCAGATTTTTTTTTCTGGATTTACCGAGCACAGATTAATTATTGTCTCTGGCACAAAGTCTTGTTAATAAGGTCCACGGAGACAGATCGATAATTCTTTTCTTTTCGGTCGTGCTCACACGTGTAACATTTGGCACGTGACGAGGCGCGCGATCGAAGAAAATATGATAGAATGATCAAAATGATAAGCAAAAAGTGTAACATAGGCGTAGGAGCAGCGGGACCTGAAGGACCCCGGTGTACAGCATGTATTTTGCCCCCCCCCCCCCCCCCCCCCCCGTCGTTTCCCGCACTTTTAATTAAAACAAGAGGTTTTTTTTCCTAGAATTAACAGAAAAAGCCCATTTGAGAGAGCATTTATATAAGAATTTAGACTAAATTCAGGGGTGTAAAAAAATTTTTCACACCACTCGCCCTGCAGGACTAATAGCCAGTAATATCTACTCTCCCTTAGTGAACAGCCACTCGCCCTAATAATTGACACTTTTAATACTGTCACTTTTATGAAAGGAGTATTATGTACAATAGTATTATTTCCCGAAAAATATTTATTTGAAAAGTGTCTAAAAATGTGGACACAATAACCATCGTCCATCCACCCGTGTTGAAAGAGATGAAAAAAACGTTTAAAGATTATCGGTAATTATTCAGTTGATAAACATAAGTAATTGACCTTGTTTTCATGATCAATTTACACCCCCTCAAAGAGCTAAAAGAAGTGTGTCAGTATCTTGACATCTGAAGTGGAGATCAAAGCGGTATTTTGCTCGAGATTGTCATGGCATTACGTCATGTTTTTTCGCGCCATGTGACACATCTCTGTTTGATCGTACCGCATTGGTTCTTAAAGGTAGTCAATCACATTAATTTTGAGGAACATTTTCTGACATTTTTCAGTATTTATAATATTCTGTTAGAGATTTATTTAAGGGGTGTTGAAAACTTGAAGCGAAAATGTTAAAAAATGAATGCACTACGCACGGTTTTTGTGTACGTGTCGATGTAAATTAGATATTTAATACGACAGGTCGCACGTGCTTGTGGAATGGAAAATTACCGGCATGACGTTTGATATCTTTACGATTCGCGGGTAAATTCCAGTCAATCCAGGTAGCGACTGAACCATCTCAAAGTTTGTTGAGGTTTGGAGTTGTAATTTCTGATTTGGTAAAGTAAGGACGTAAAAAACCACTCGCCCGATCGGTCGAGTATACAGCGAGGTCCACTCGTCCTACTCAGACTTTAACTCGCCAATGCGAGCGGGCGAGTGGAATGTTTACACCCTGTCAGTAAAACGTTAAATTGTTACCTTTGAAAAAGAGGCCATTGTCGTTCTACATTTTTTATCCACAGTGGTAACTAAAGGAGTTTACATGCAACATAAATATGGAGTCTTAAAGAAAAAAATTGTTTACGTTATTACTTTCTGTATGTTTTCCGTCACTGGTCCAATATAAAAATTTGGCCTTTCAGTGGAACATTTACATAAACTGATATTTCTTTATAATTAGATCTGGGTCCTAAATATAACTAAAAAATACAGAAATGTTAACAAAATTATTAGGAAAACCAATATTTCTATTTCTAAACGGTCAAGATAGTTTTTGTAACTATGAACGTATTTCAACGCAAATATTTCGAGTAGTAGACATCTAACCATTTATGTTTAAAACATTTTTTCCTTGTCCTGTCCGTTCAGATTAATGTGACGTGATTGAAAGGGAATATCCTTACGGACTGCGAAGTTTAGTTTCCACTTTTATTAATTAAAATCCTATAAAAATACTCCCGGGAGGTAATATCTATCTAGGTCACATCCACAGAAGGCAAGTTTTTTATTAATTTTCCGGTCTAACAACAGAAAAACTAATATAAGAAGAATACCCATGTGTTATTAAAATATCGAGACGCTCGCACGCACATTTTTTTTAGAATGCCATTGATTTTTGTGTTTGTTTCTTTCTATTTTCTTATTTATTTATTTATTTATTCATGTTGAGGTGGCCTGACATGAATTCCCCAAGAATTAGCGTAATACGATAACAAACACAGTATTTTCAAATATTAACTCGGGCGTTTTAATTTTGAGTTGACCCCTAGTTTGTTGCGCTACGGACGCCGCCATATTGGAAAGTCGACGTAACGTCATATAGCATTACGGCCTATGGGGAAAAAAGAAAAATCCAAGATTATATCTTTAAAATACACTTATTGAAAAATGAAAAAAAGGTCTAGAGATATTGATGTATGGTATATAAATATGTTTTTTGGACGATTTTATCGATACTGATAATTCAGAAACGAGGTAAACGTAATAGGTGGAACAGACTTTAGTGTTACTTATTAATCAACCCTAACATCTATGGTATGTCAATTTAAAAATATGGATATTCGTTCACTAGGTCAAGGACATAGATAAACGTTTTCAGAAAACTAAACACGCATGCATATTTCATATCAAAATAGATGTTTGTTCTTTACAATATAAATCATAAACTAATTTGGTTATTTCTTTCAAAATGGATTGTCAACTGTGTGAAGTAACGAAACTGCCTAATGAATTTGCACCGGAGACAGTTACAGACATGTGTGAACATCCAACCCTCTTCTGTTTGAGAGTAAGTAGTTTTTGACGTAATATATCAGTGCAATAAATATACTTTTACGCGTCTTTAAACAGTTGGGCATAATTATGTACGTTGTGTAGTGTAGGCCACCTAATTCAGCTCTTGACGGGATTCAAACAGCAACCCAGACGACAATGGATCACGTCAAACTTGCATATTTACACAAATTGAATAACTGGTAACTGAATAAGATATCTGTTGTAAGGCCTAAAAATGGTTTGGTTCCGGTATCCTGAACTAGCCTAAATGTTTGACCCGATCCTGAATGTTTTAGCTCTATGGCCTCGAAGATATTTTTTACTGCAGTTTTATGCTTTAAACACGGTCAGTGATGTTAGAAATCAACTTACTGATGCTCTTAAGGCATAATCTCCTTATTTGCATTCATTTTTGACACTAAATTAATTTCTGAAAAGTCCCACTTAATAAAACAAAATAAAAGAATACCCAGGCCCGGATACAGGGCCGGTCCGAGGGGACCCGTGCCCCCACCCCCACCTCAGTTGTCTGAGAAGTGACCTATACTCATCAAAGATGCACCCTACTATTTTGGCAAAGGAATATTTTTTTCTCAAAATTTAGACCCCGAAATGCACCAGAGGCCACCATTTCATACCTGTATTTCAAAAATTTCCAGGGGGAGCGCCCCCTGACCCCCCCCACCCACAATCAAGAGGGGAGTAACGTACCCCTCCAATACCTAAATATTTGACCTAAAAATGCACCAGCGGCCGCCATTTTATGCATGTATTTCAAACATTTCCAGGGGAGAGCCCCCCTGACCCCCCACCCCCAAATATTAGGGTTGTACACCCACCAATAAATGCACCTTAGGATACCATTTTATACTTGTATTTAAAAAAAATCAAGACTGGTACCCGCCCCCCCCCCCACCCCAGTCAAAAATTTCTAGATCCGGCCCTGATACCAACCTACTTACCCTATTTTTTAGCATTTTACCGGAAACAAACAGTTTTTGTTGATATAGCTCTATACGATATGCAGTGCAAAGCACAACAAAATGTTGATTCATTCAAAACAAAAGGTTAAGGATTAAGTCATCAAAACACAGAAATATTTAATAAACGAGCTACATAAAACATTTTACGTCTAAAAATTAAGACATTTTAAAGATGTATGAAAAAAATGAGCATAAATATCATTGTGAATAACTTGTTTAGTAAGTATTAAACAAAAGATCAGGCATCAGATAAGATCAATAAAATGCTAGAATATTAAGCTAGAGTAAGATAGCTGTTTTGTTAGTAAATAAGTAAAAGTGAGTTATTGTGACATGTCCATAAGTTATTACTAACAACTGCATTTTTGTATTTGTGATAAAATTGTTCAATTTTCGAATGTATTTACATAGTAAAAATCATCCAGTTCATGTTACCACAATATCTTCGAAATCGCAGTCACAGGCTCTAAAAGAGTGCAAAGTAATTTCTAAAATAATGAACATCTAATAATCAACATCTAATGTGTCTGAGTTCCACATTTCGAGAGGCAATTAGTTCCAGAGTTTAGGTCCAACAGTACTAAAACTTCTGTCGCTGAACGTTTTGCGCTTGTTGAAAGGAACAACGAAACACACAGTAACGGAATTTGAAGAACGCAAGTTCCTTGTCTGAGTTTGTTTTATGAGAAGTTCTGAAAGATATTCTGGAGAATTTCCGACTGAACAATTATACTTGTAGGTGAGCATCTTGAATGTGATTCTGGCTTTGATGGGTAGCCAGTGAAGATCATAAAGCGCTTGTTTGGAGCTGTCATATTTTCTTCGATTTAGGACAAGTTTTGCACACATGTTTTGAATTCGTTGCATTTTGTTTACCTCGCTTTGAGCAACACCATACAAAATGACATTGCAATAATGTAAATGGGATATCACCAATGACAGCACAAGAGTTTCAGCAGCCTCTTTGGTTAGATATTTCCGGTTACATTTTATTCTGAAGTAGTTGAGCATCGCTGTTCTACAATTTCGTTTTACATGCTCTTTTAGATTCAAGTTTTTATCCAGGTATGCACTTAGATATCGAATATTTCGAGTTTTGTGTGTGATAAGACGTACAAAATTTTGCTCTGGAAAATATATGATATTTTGTTGGATATATATGGTAGAATTTCACAAACTTTATATGGATATGAAGATAAGTGAATAATCTTTCATTTGCTGACAGTTAAAGTTTAAGATAAATATTAATTAAGACAATATATGATAAAATATACATTTTTCTTTGTTCTCAACAAAGAACGCTCACAAAATTCTCACATTAACGCTTATATATTGTTATAAAATACAATAATCCCTGAGGGGAAATGGCGACTAGTAACTTCATAACGGAATTAGAGCCTGTATTGTTGGGTGACAATACCGAGGTTAAAGTACCTGTGACGGTCGATTGCAACGGGCCGGAACATTACACGGAGAACTCCAGTATACCAATGTCAATACAAAATAACAAGATATTGCTAACAAACTCCCAAAACGATGAAATGAATGCATCGACTTTTGACTTAACTCAACATGAAGCCACTGTCAATGCTGAACTGGTCGAGATACAGCGACTGAAAGCATGGGTTCGTGATCTACCTTGTAACATGTTTGTCAATCAACTTCTTCCAGAATATCACAACTCGGAGAAAGAAGCAGACAGATGCTATTTGATATCCTCCGCGAGTCCGAGGATTTTCCTTTTGTTTTAAATAGTGAACTCAAAAGACGTGTAAAAACCCGTCAAGGGGAGGCAACTTCTGTCAAACTTGCATACGATATCCACGCACTCATTTCAGTTCTTGAAGATGAAAACTTCTCGACAATAAAGGACCTTATAAGTGCCGGGAAAAAACCCAGCAGGAAATCATCCGTGTTAGGGACGCAAAATGCAGCTACATCGCATAACGTGTGTCAATGCAAGGCAGAGATAATCCAGTTAAAGGCAACAATCTCATCAATGCAAGCAGATGTTTTACTAATCAAGCAAAGACATGCGGCAACGCAAAACATGAATAATGAAGATTTAAAATCGGTAAAAAACACTATGGCAGAACTCAAATCAGAAGTATCCGGGAGTCTTCACAATATGAAAACGAACATGGATGAACTCACAGCGTGCTTCACATCTTGCCGGACAAGTATATTGGATAGTGTAAACTCATGCAAGACAAATATACTTCTAAACGCATGTAATGTCAAACAAATGCAAGGCAATATTCTAAATGTATCTTTTGCGTTGGCACACCTTAAGGCGTGTGTTGAGGAAATGTATACTAACACAAGGTTTCATCCGCCAGGTGCAGAATCTTATACCCCCAACCCAATCCATACCGTCCCTAACAGTAACTGTGCCCAACCAGAATCTGATATCCCAGACTCAAATCACGCACCCCACGAAAATAACTATGCCGAACAAAATTCCAATAACCAAAGCCCAAATCAGACCTCCCCTGGGAGCAACTGTCCAAGAACTGATTTTGATACAACCAGTTCAATTCCCATCCTACCTGAAAACCATTGTGCCCAACGCAATGACTTGACATCTGCACCTGAGGATGACACCTTTACTGAAGTACAAGATTCCACAGGAGGTGTCCCAGATAGCTGTGAATATATAGCTTACCCCGTCACTCAAACAGTCACCGATACAGAGGCTATGGAAACAGATTCATCTTTTGGGGGTCTTCCTATCCCACCCATTATAACTGTAGCGTACTTCAGCCAGGGGGGTCAGGATGCCTTGATGAAATACACTACAATACACAGGACTACTGGAGTTTCAATACACCAGCAGTAGTATTACTTCAATATAGAAGACGACAACGATATCAGTTTTAACACTCTGTATTAAATGCAATAATGCATTATAACTGATATATATATAACATACAAATACTTAATAGCAATGCTAAATCCTAAAAATAATCATATTCATGAAGTGCGCCGGCTCTCAAATGGGGGCAGTTGCCTAAGTAAATATATTAAACCGTATTCCTAAAAACTAAGATAAAATCCTAAGTTTAGGATTTTATTTCCTAAAGTTCGTACTAAAAACTATTTCGTATACAAGTATACCTATACTTGTATTTATATAATACTAATTCAATGAACCTAAGATTGGATAACCGATATTTAGGAAAAATTCCTAAATACGTACTAAAATTTGGATTTAGGAATTGTACGTTAGTTGTTTTGACCAATAATGATTTGAATAATGGCGCCTTCGCAACTGTTCTTTCAAAGTGAGGCAGATCGCTCTATTTATAAGCTTTGACCCGTTTAGGAATTTAGGAGAGATGTCTCATCCAATCAGATTGCACATAGGAATTTTCTAAGCCAATCAGAGTTGGGTAGGAAATCTCATCCTAAAATACGCTAAGCGGAATCTCCAAGTAAAATTACGAATAATACGACATACAATAAAATGTGAGCAATAATACTCCAAGACAATATATCTTTTATGGTATTGAATCAAATGATGAGTAACATTTGGGTACATAAAATGTAATTGATGCAATAAAATGGAGAATTCCGGTGATTGAAAGTTCCAAATTTACACCGCGAATGACCTAACAAATAGTACGCACTTCTTTCACAAAAATGAACATAATGTAAAGTTTCAGTGACAGTTAATGATTAAAATATGTTTCTAACATCCTATCAATGAACATTACACAAAATGATACAAATATGCTGCATTAGAATATGTAAACGGATGTATTTCTACACACTGCAGTAAACAACATTGCAGCCTCCATTAATTTCAGGAAAAGTTTTAGGAAGTTAACATTCACGCAAAATACAGATAAATGGATGGAGTAAAGTTAATAAATGGTGACAATTTACTTAAAGTGCAATGTACTCCTTGGAGATATGAAATAACAAAACGATACATGCATAAACATGGGAGAAAACGTGCAAGATAATAACTGACATTGCAGGATAAAAAAAGGTAACTGTCATTCTTAAGAAATACAAACATCATTATGATTTAACTTTAAATGAAATAAATCATAGCTTTTAGCATTGATATAGAATACATAAAACATGTGGTACATAAATCCTACAACTCTCCCTACCTTAAAAGTTTTACTTCTCCTGAAGTAACCTGACATAAAAAATTTGTACATTTGTAATTAAATGCGGGTAAAACATTAAAAGTGATTACTGTATACAATTAAGACTAAAAATTCCGCTGGCATTGCGCGAATACATATGCGAACACTATTTTAATTTCTTTAAAGTTCTATCACACATAATCATGAATTATCAATATTTCATTTTAGTCTTAATGGCACAGCACTGATCTTTTGAAGTACATCTTGGTTGACGATGCCACTGCCAGGATTGAAACAGCTCAGGAAGTCCATCTGATCTGATAAAGGTGACATATCTTGTCCATTGATGATTCGGGATACAGCTTCGTAATTGTAAACACGTGCCTTCCCTCTGATATCGGTCTTATAAGGCCCACTTCCAGGAAGAACCAGAAAGTTATACTGGTGAACAAGTGGAAATCGGTCTGGGAAGAAACTGGTGGTACCTGTCCGGCGCAAAAGAGTGAGGGCAGCAAATTCGACTGCTAATGATCTTTGGTCTGGCAGCATTGATTTCCAGTTAGCAGGAGGCCATAACAGACCAGGACAGAGTTGGATGCTCTGGTCTGGTATGACATTCCGGTCACGGCGTGCTGGTGGAAGTAAGGGCATACAACCCTTTGTCAGCAAAGTTCTAGCTCTCTGTCTAACTATGTCGGGGGAGAGTATAGGTGTTGGTTTGTAGATGACTTCAGACGGCCTCTGACCACCAATCATAGTCGGCTCATAAGTCGGAGTAGGTGCAACACTTGAGCAGCAGTAAACCGGAGTGGTACCAGCGAAAAGCGAGCATGAGTTACTGCTGCAGCTGAGCAGTGGTAAAGAGTCAATTGCACTTGAAGTCATTACTTGTGAAACAGTAGACATGCTGACAACTGAAGGGCAATTTTCCTGTGATGTGTTTGCTGGAGGAACCACTTCAACATAAGAGCTGCAAGAGCTTACAGCTGGAGGCGGGGAGACAATTTCATCCCTGGATACTGCTGGAGGTGGAAGAACCACTTCAACAGTTGAAACAACTGGAGATGGAGGGCCCACATCAACATTAGAGCTTACAACTGGAGGCAGGGAGACCACTTCATCACTGGATACAGCTGGTGGTGGAGGGACCACTTCAACAGTAGGTACCTCTGGAGGTGGAGTTGACTTGTTTGATGGAAGCAAAGCTACAGGTGTAGATACACTAGCATCTGGAAAGGATGTCATGACATCAGGGAGAGCTGGAGATAAACTGGCAGATGTGGAGAGCACTGTCACCTGTGGAAAGGGGTCTTCTGTGTCGTTGGAAGTGCCTTCATCAGCAGGGCCCAGGTGAATTGGTGGTGGTGATGATATTGGTGAAAACGGTGGAAGTATACCACACGATTTCATTACTTCCTGCATGAGGTCGTCATTAGCTCCCTCTGGGCTGGCCGGTTGTGTACTTGGCGCATCTGGTGCTTCTGATGGAGAGACATGAGTCTGAGTCTCAGACATTTTTTGAACTTTAGCATGAAAACTTGGCTTAGGCTTATGTAAAAGGACATAAATGTAATGTTCCTGGATACCAAGGAGGGCAGCACTCTCAGCTTTGGTCTCAGGGTTGTTAAGCACCTTCCAAGAGCCACTTGGAATTTCAGTTGAACATTGGATTGCCCTCTGCCTTCGTGAGAGGCTGTCCATCCCTCGAAAATCCTCCGAGATTGAAAGGTCCACCTTTGCCATTAAGTACGTTTCCCCTAGGCTGAAGTGAGCTTTGATTTCCTTGGGAGCAATACAAACATCTATCAACTCCAAGGACGTTGAGGGTCTCTTTTCGCCCGTGTTTGGAGATCCTTTCGCCAGTTCCCACCCAGCTAACCATTTGGACACACCAGGTGTCCTGCCAGTACACCACCGGGTCACAAGTTGCCTTGCATACACTGCAGTCGGGTCATCGAACGTTTCCGCTCTGTGTTCCTTAAGATAATTCAGTGGCTCCAGAGCGAAATAGGATGCTGTGCGTGTGGTAAGCAGTCCCTCTGGAGCGTCCAGGAGCTCTATTGCATGCTTTGTTTTAATTTGAAAGCGAAGATCGCCCACACGCCGGAACTCCCTCTGTTCTTTCTGCACACAGAATGCGCAGATAACACGATCAAGATCAAGGTCATGCTTAGCTGTCTTCTTATGCTTTTTCAAGTCATTTTTCGACAGGAAGATTGATGGGCACTCTTGGCAGCTGAATGTGCCTAAGGTTGACTTCACTTTTCTTATGTCACCACAGTTCATTCCTGTGTAAAGAAATGCAAAGATTAAGTAAAAAGTTAAGACTAGATTTATTATATGAAAGACATGCAGACTCAACCCTCAGATAACTAAAGATGAATATCCAACAGAAGACATCAATGGTGAAGCAAAAACATGTCAAGGTAACCTAACTGCATCTCTTCGTTTATTTTACACGACGCCAAGGAGTAAATCGCTGGTGAGTGATCAATTCACCTTCATTACTCAAATGAGAGATCTCTCGGTTCGAATTAAAAGTTGCAAAGACACTGTCGGATGGACCAGCCACCAACATCAGCTAAACCAGATGCAGACAACCACATTTCCTTGACATTCTGTTGCTTTGTTAAAAATTTACTGCGGATGAGCATCATTACTAGGCAGTTCTTTCTTTATCCATGAGGGGAGCTGAGAGCTAACGTACTTCATGAGGCGGTCAACATGCAGCGGCGAGGCCGGTGCTTTTGCTGACCGTTTAACTAGATAAACCAAGTCGTCAATTTTGTTTACGATTACACACGGACCTTTCCAACGGACAGATAACTTGCTGCATACCCCTGGACGTCGTGTTGGGTCATGAACCCATACAAGATCTCCGGGTTTGAATGACCTTCTTTTTGCAAAAAGATCGTAATGGCTTTACGGTATACGGCATTGGTTTTGAGAACTTCACGGGCCTTATTGTGTATAACACTAAGATTTTCTTGAAGTTCTGTTACATAATTCTCTGGTGACACCTTGATATCATCAGGGACGTTTTCTGATGGCGGCAGACCAATGCAGGCCTGTAACGGTAAAACTACTTCACGCCCAAACACCATTTTGTTTGGTGTTTGACCAGTGGTCGAGTTTTTGGAAGATCGGTAGGCATCATGACCTGTGGGAGATACTGATCCATGACTGCTGATTATCAGCACAGTACATGGTCAGCATAGCAGCAAGAGTACGGTTAAATCTCTCAACAGTACCATTGGATTGCGGATGCATTGGCGTGCTTTTTGTGTGATGTATATGTAGGAGTTCACACATATCACTGAAAAGTTTTGATGTAAAATTACGACCCTGATCGCTGTGAATAGTCAAAGGTACACCGAACGAGACACATAATGGTCAACAAAAGCTTTTGCTATTGTAGATGCTTCTGGTTAGGCAGGGCAACTGCTTCTGTCCATCTAGTAAAACAGTCACAGATAACTAGGACATATAAGTTGCCAGAGCTTGTTTTGGGTAGAGGTCCGAAAATATCTACAGAACATTTTTCTAGAGGTTCTGAGACATAAGACGAACCTAAAGGGGACCTGTTTGGCTTTGCTGGCTTTCGAGATGCACATTGATTGCATCGTTTACAGTAGGCCTGAACATCCTCTTTCATGCCAGACCAATAGAAAGTTTGGCGTATTTTCTCCAGAGTCTTCTCAGCACCAAGATGGCCAGCTGTAGGAACATCGTGCATATAGTGAATAACTTCAGCACATCTGAGTTTTGGAACCACAATCTGTTTATGACGATGTTTCACATCATCATGCCATGTTCTGACTAGGACTCCATTTTCTAAAGATAGACAGTCCCACATTCTCCAGAGTGATTTTGCTGAAGAGGTTTGTGAGCTTATATCTTGCCATCTAGGTCTACCAGAAGAGTTTTCTAAGGTTTGCATGATAAAATTGAGCTCCGGATCAGCTTTTTGCTGATCGGAGATCTCACTTGGGCTCCACCCAGGCAATGAGCAAAGTGATTCATGAAATGGTGCTTTTTGGCTTCTTGTTACAGCTCGTGAGAAGTGAATGGAATTACAGACATCTTCTTCAGTGCTGTTTAGCTTTTGTACAGCACAGATGTCTATATTCAGGGACTGATCATCAAGATTAATTCTTGTCGCAGAGACATCTGGTACAATGTCATTGGTTCCATCAAGTACTTCATTATTACTCTGTTGCTTGGCACATTTGGAACAGGGTGCCCTGGATAATGCATCAGCATTCCTGTGCTGTATACCAGGTCGATGCTTCACTGTCAAGTCATAAGTACCTAGAACTTCGAGCCATCTTGCTACTTGTCCAGTTGGTTGTTTGAGATTTTTCATCCAGCTAACTGCTGCGTTATCAGTTCGAAGGACAATGTTCTGGCCATATATGTAATGATGAAAGGCATTAAGCGCATGCACAATAGCCAAAAGCTCTTTTCGAGTGACACAATACGCCATTTCGTGCTTGTTTAGGGTTTTACTAAAGTAGGCAATGACAACCTCTCTGCCATTTTGAACCTGTGAAAGTACAGAACCTGTGGATACGTGGCTAGCATCTGTATCAAGAATGAATTGTGATCCAGGTACAGGATATCCTAAAATTGGTGATGACACTAGAGCTTGTTTTAAGGTTTTAAAGGCTTGTTCACACTCATCGGTCCATATAAATTTGGCAGATTTCTCAGCGACTTTGTGTAAGGGCTTGGCAATCCTTGCGAAGCCCTCAACAAAACGGCGATAATATGAGCAAAGGCCTAAGAAGCTTTTGACATCCCTGGCATTCTTAGGTCTCTGCCAATTTTGCACAGCCGAAATCTTATCTGGATCGGTAGCTATACCAGATTCAGAGACTAAATGACCCAAGAATTTAACTTCTTTCTGAAACAGAATACATTTAGATGGCTTAAGTTTAAGATTAGTTTCTTTGAGCCTTTGAAATATGTGCTCTAGTCTTACGAGACCCTCAGTGACGGTGTTACTTGGAACTATAATGTCGTCCATATAAAGCAGGCACTCTTCCCATTGAAGGCCTCGCAAGATATTTTCCATAAGCCGCTCGAATGTAGAAGGGGCATTGGCTAAACCAAAACTCATAACAGTGAACTGGAAAAGACCGACTGTTGTAGCAAAGGCTGTCTTTTCTTTATCCTCGGGTTTCATACCAACTTGCCAATACCCACTATTGAGGTCTAGTGAACTAAAATATTTGGCACCTGATAAAGCATCGATGCAGTCATCCACCCTAGGCAACGGATAGGCGTCCTTGACCGTTACGTCATTGACCTTTCTATAGTCGATACAGAAACGGGGGCTGCCGTCCTTCTTTGTAACAAGAACAACAGGGGAAGCCCAAGCGCTATTAGAGGGTTCTATAATACCTCTCTCAAGCATTTTGTTGACTTCCTCCTTCTCTATTACCCGCTTACCTAAAGGTAGACGACGTGGCGGCTGACGAATAGGCAGAGCATCTTTAGTATTGATAGAGTGTTGAACTATGTTAGTTAAACCTATATCCTCTTGAGATTTGGAAAAGGTACTTGAATATTTACACAGTAGCTTAACCAAACCTTGCTTCTCAGTTTCATTAAGATCTTTAGAACTTCGTTCATATAGATCTTTGAAATGGTCTGGTAAGGTTGATTCTGCGTTTGTTTCAGTCACGTGAGCTACCCTAGCTGAGTCTCGCTTCTGTTCTTCAAAATAGGATTCGCATGTACCAGTGTTCATGTTCTTATATAAGGTTGTTGAAGTTTGGCCGTAATTTACGACATTAACAACAACCTCTTTCTCTGTTTTAACAACTCCACTCATTAAAATGACTTCATTTTTGGCCATTACATTAGTAGACGGCTCAAGGAATCCGTTTTCACTGAGATGTTCAGAATGTGGAATTTTTACGGGAATCCACATCCTAGATTGACCAGGCAGGCGTATAGTATCTTTCACTTCTACCCTGCAAATCTGGAATGCCTTACCACCACTCCAAAGAGGTACAATATTGTTCCCCATCTGGAGACAGTTTTGCTTGTAGTTGATGCTATCAACATTCCGCTTTAGGAAGTCTTGCCCCAGGATACCCCCAGTATCCATGTCACAGATAATGAATGTTATGTCATAGCGTTGATCTCCAAGTTTAACAATAAGGTCAACGCTACCCCATACAGACATTTCTTCACCATTTACTGCATGTAAGGTCTGTGTAACTGGTGAAACAGGAAATAAAGTTTGATGAGGATCAATTTCAAAGAGTTTTTTTCTTTGAAATAAGGGAGGATGTCGCTCCACAGTCGACAAGAAAATCTACAGCAACAGAATTGACGTAACATGTAGTATAAAAACCATTATCAAATTTATTTAGGTTCGAACCTGCTCGAGCAGTATGAATCTCGGTACTTTGTTTGGGCTCTTTGACTATTGCTGATTCTTTGCCCGCAGAATCAGCCACATCTAGATTTCCTGAAAGCTAGTAGAGAGACCCTGTGACTCCCCTTGCTTAGAAGTCAGCTTCTCAGTACTTTGATTATTGCGGTTCTGGTAAGGTTGAGAATTTTCAGAGCGACGGAAATTTTGTCTGTTACGGAAAGTGTTATTTCGGTCAGTGATAGTGTTAAGGGGACAGTTTCTCCACAAATGATTTGCAGAGTTGCAACCGAAACACTGTCTGGCGTTGCTGCTAGATGTCCGAGTTGAGTTACTGCTGCAGGTGCGCTCAATCTTTTCTAACTTTTCCTCTAGCTTTTTAATCATTGTTTTAAGTTCTTCAGTTTCTGATTTCTGCTTTGAATTAATATCAAGAGCTCTAATGGGGGCTGCATTCTGAATTCCTAAAATGCTTTCATAACGTTCTACTACAGTTACAGCCTCATTTACCGTAGTACACTCATTGTCAACACACCGGCATTTCATGTCGGTAGACAATGATTTATAAAATTGATTTAGTGGTAGCTTTTCTTGTGCTCTAGCTCCAAGATCTGAGTGAGCCTTTTGTGCCAGTTGTCTTAAATCGTCTCCTAAAGATGCAACACTTTCACCCTTTTGACGTTTTCTGTTGTCTAGTTTTTGCAGCCACAAAGCTTGATACTTTAAATGACCAAACCTATCTTGTAACCTAGCAATAAGGGTGTCGTAGTTTCTGCGCTCACTCACTGATAGAGTCAAGTAGTAGGTTCGAGCCGGCCCACGTAAGCTGGCAGACAAGGTTAGAACACGTGTATGTAAAGACCAGCAAGCTAGTTCAGAGCAATCCTCAAAATGAGAAAGGTATTGCTCAAAACTCTGTGAACCATCATATGTGTCAGGTTTAATTGTGTGTGTTATACTGTGATGCGGAGGTGGTAGTGGAACATAGTCACCACAGTGATTATTAGTTCTATTACCATCCCGTTGATGGAGATATCGTCTGCCTTCAGGTAAGTGTTGACAGTTGACAGAAACAGTTACACTCCCTCTGTCACTCATATCATCATCAGAAAGACTATTTTCTACCTGAAGTTCGTCTTCCGGGTCACCTCTTGCTACATTAGATGGTGCCTGAAATGTGACTTCAGGATCTGGTGAAGCCATCATTGACGTACGTCACTGGTTGATTGTTGAAAAGAAATAAATTGTTTGCAGTAATGAGGTACAGCTGTCCTTGAATTGTGACCATAAAATTTGGACTGTGTGTTCGTTAAACAGTATGTTTTGGCATCAATACCGTACTTCTGACACCAGTTTGTAGCGTACTTCAGCCAGGGGGGTCAGGATGCCTTGATGAAATACACTACAATACACAGGACTACTGGAGTTTCAATACACCAGCAGTAGTATTACTTCAATATAGAAGACGACAACGATATCAGTTTTAACACTCTGTATTAAATGCAATAATGCATTATAACTGATATATATATATAACATACAAATACTTAATAGCAATCCTAAATCCTAAAAATAATCATATTCATGAAGTGCGCCGGCTCTCAAATGGGGACAGTTGCCTAAGTAAATATATTAAACCGTATTCCTAAAAACTAAGATAAAATCCTAAGTTTAGGATTTTATTTCCTAAAGTTCGTACTAAAAACTATTTCGTATACAAGAATACCTATACTTGTATTTATATAATACTAATTCAATGAACCTAAGATTGGATAACCGATATTTACGAAAAATTCCTAAGTACTTACTAAAATTTGGATTTAGGAATTGTACGTTAGTTGTTTTGACCAATAATGATTTGAATAATGGCGCCTTCGCAACTGTTCTTTCAAAGTGAGGCAGATCGCTCTATTTATAAGCTTTGACCGTTTAGGAATTTAGGAGAGATGTCTCATCAATCAGATTGCACATAGGAATTTTCTAAGCCAATCAGAGTTGGGTAGGAAATCTCATCCTAAAATACGCTAAGCGGAATCTCCAAGTAAAATTACGAATAATACGACATACAATAAAATGTGAGCAATAATACTCCAAGACAATATATTTTTTATGGTATTGAATCAAATGATGAGTAACATTTGGGTAGATAAAATGTAATTGATGCAATAAAATGGAGAATTCCGGTGACTGAAAGTTCCAAATTTACACCGCGAATGACCTAACAAATAGTACGCACTTCTTTCACAAAAATGAACAATAATGTAAAGTTTCAGTGACAGTTAATGATTAAAATATGTTTCTAACATCCTATCAATGAACATTACACAAAATGATACAAATATGCTGCATTAGAATATGAAAACGGATGTATTTCTACACACTGCAGTAAACAACATGGCAGCCTCCATTAATTTCAGGAAAAGTTTTAGGAAGTTAACATTCACGCAAAATACAGATAAATGGATGGAGTAAAGTTAATAAATGGTGACAATTTACTTAAAGTGCAATGTACTCCTTGGAAATATGAAATAACAAAAAGATACATGCATAAACATGGGAGAAAACGTGCAAGATAATAACTGACATTGCAGGATAAAAAAAGGTAACTGTCATTCTTAAGAAATACAAACATCATTATGATTTAACTTTAAATGAAATAAAGCATAGCTTTTAGCATTGATATAGAATACATAAAACATGTGGTACATAAATCCTACATAACCAATCGAAAGACAGGCATGTCTGACCACCCCAATAGAAAACCGGTTTCATTCGGTGATACAATCCATGGTTTAAACCCACATGAGTCTCGGGCTTCAAACTCAAGACAACCAAACCCAAATAACTTCGCAAACTTGCCAATACATCAAGAACCCACCGGTTGTACTGATAGGCGGCGTGAAACACAGCATACAGATAGTAGTGATGACTTCTCACAGTATGTTCGTCGGCGAACGAAACGCTTTCCGACATACGATTACAGAAGCAAAATTGGCAAAGTATGTAGGACATAGGGGTCCTACGGTCACAAAAGTCTCAATCTTCCGAAATAAGAAATCTAGAACAACTGTTGTCCGAATCAATGTAGAAGACAACGATATGGCCAATTTACTTGTTAATGACCCATGCTTTTGGCCCCAGGGTATTCAGTGTAGACCTTGGTTATCACAAAACAGTTATAAAAACCGTAATAATGACATCTAAGAAAATATATGAAACGATTGTATTACCGCGGGCATTGTATGGGAGCGAATTATGGAGTGACATTACAGATACACAATTAGCTCCCTTGGACCCATCGCCAATGCATCAAATATATTCAAAGCGTACCGACAAGTTCAAGAACCGATATTATCTTAAGTAGTCTCGGCATATACCCGATAAGCACAATTATTGATAAGAGGAAACTTCTTTTCTTTGGTTTGTTGTGTCGCCTAAATACAAAATTTAAGATAAAACAAATGTTTGCCTCGAGACTAACGTCCTATATGTTGGAACCAAGAAAAGTGTCGGGCTTTGTCCCAGACATATATAGAATACTAGGGCGCTACGGATTAAGCACTTACTTGAGAAACTATATGCACACCGGAATTATTCCATCATCTCATGCGTGGAAAAAAATTGTCAAATCAGCCGTTCATAAAACCGTGGAATTCAACTGGCGACATAGAATTTTATGCGATGCCAGTCTGTCAGGTTTTTTCCAAGTACATTCGAAATATGAGTCATGTAGTCTATGGAGGTTTAGTCGCCAGTTCAAATCATATCAGATACAATGTGCCTCAGCATTTAAACTGCTTTGTAAGTTTTTTTTCTAGAAATTACGAAGTAAAGTGCGTAAATTGTGACTTACTTACAGAAACCATTGCTCTGCATATTGCATTATTCTGCGAGAAAAAAGACAGTTCAAGAGCAGTATTATGGGTAAATCTGTCAAAGCTGTTAGGGGTAAAACAATTTGAAGTACTGTGTAGCCTTTCTCCAGAGTTACAATTGCTAGAAATGTTCAGCGGTTTTATTTCTTTTGATCTGGACGACAAAGTAAGAGTATCGTGCTTTAAAGTCTTCTTGACTAGTATCCACAACATGACATCAAATTGTATGTAATTATATATGAGTTATAAACTGTCGCATAATAACGCCAACAGCAGACTCATTTAGCAATTACTTAAAAGTTTTGTAACAAGAAAACTATACATGTCTATGAGAAGTTCTGTTCTTTATAGACCAATATCCGTTGTAGATTATTGTATAGCTGTTCACACCGCAATCTGATTTTTACTCAAATTATATTACATGTTTGCTATGTGATTGTGTTGATGGTTATTCTTATAATTTAATATGTCACTAAAATATACCATTTTTTATCTTACTTTTTTGCATTAAGCATGAAACATTTGCGATCTTACACTTTCGTATCATACGTAAGACTGCGATGTTATCATCAACTACTTTTGAGATTAAATTTCATTGCACATCCAAGTCGTCTTAATGTTTCGTTTCGATTAAGGCTGTCTTATTCTGTGTGCTACTTGCTATATTGTTCTTTCTCATGACAAATGCACTTGTATATATATATATTGTAACTATAATACTACGTTACATTTATAGTTATTTATGACAAATGTTCGTATTTATATTGTGTATATAATGTGTTCCTTTCCTGTACTTATATATTTATCATGTAAATACTCTTCAGTTATGGAGGAAATAAAGATAATAATAACCTACAGTGCATATTTGTAGTATTTTGTCAGTTGCACACTTAGAGAGCTGTTGCCTTCTACCAAACAAAACAATATACCAACAATCTGCCTGTTCATTCTACCACACTGTTCCGTACGATGGATACTTCAAATATTCTTAAAAAGTTGTCCCACTTTAAAATGAATTGCATTTGTAAAGAAAAAAACAATTGCTGAAAACTCGTTTCACTTAAATATTAGACCTTGAGCTGACAACTGACCCTGCTTCCCCCCCCCCCCCCCCCCCCCCCACTGCCACCTCCCCCAGGGGGAATTTTCAACAATGTTATTTTCTTTAAACTTTATGGTAGTTGGCATTCACAGACAAAAATTTGCAAGTTTCCGTTTGGGCTTTAACGAGTTACGGAGATTTAAAATACGTTACCATGCAAATTTTCATTTAATTCACCATTTATGTTATTTTAATATTATAAACATGCCTGTTGTACAATTAATCGTAATAAACAAGACACTTAGATATGTTTATGTATTTAAAATTGAAATTATCATATGTTCATATCATTTTAGGTGAACAGATGTTATGTATTATCCGTAACTTACGTTACTCTTTTTGAAATTACTAGAACATAGAAATATTTCAACAATGATTTTTTAAGTTGTAAAATACTGATAATGGCCAATACACAGTTCAGTAATCAAATATATATATAATAAAACTGAATATTATATAAATGTATATTAAGAATATATAGCTCTTTGAATGTACCAGTATGACTGCATATCATAATTATCATTAGTATAATTAAATAACATAGACTCCGCAATGCGAAGCAATATTAGTCCTAAGGTATGACCTCTGACGACTAAGTGTGACATTGAGCTTGAAGTGAAAATGGTATTCACTATACCAGGGTCGACACTCTTATTAGGGGCGGAAAAGGTTTCTAACGCTAAAAGGCAGATGGCCTTAGATTTAATTTGTTGATGATAAATACAACTGCATTCAATAGATGTGATGTCGATCCTCCTCGCTGATTTGCTGTATCTCCTGTGACCTCTTGACAGTGACCTTGGTAAACATTAACAGCATTCTCACAACACTCCCCCAGCCCTGTTCTATAAAGTGAGTCATAAGGGCTTGGGAGGCCACAAATGGATTCCTTGCAGAATCAGACTTAACAGGGATACCCTGCAGGAGAATTAACATAGAGGTTTTGCCAATAACGATTATACATCTAATGCGAAGCAGGCCACAAGTACTTACGAGATTTCCCAATGGATGGTTAATTACTATACTGAAGCAGTTATTCCACACATATCTTATAATAATAAAACTTAAGGTCATGGGATACCCTGACCCAAGTTCATAAACTTCCGGGATGCCTGGAAAAAAAATACCAAATTATTAAGGCCCTGGGATACCCAGAGCAAGGAACATAATACTGACACTAATGTATGCCAGGTGGTACACATACTGCATTAGTTCATAAACTCTTGGGTTGCACGGAGATATGTACCAAATTATTACCGTGCTGGAATACCCATACTAATGTGTACTATGGGATACTCATTCTGACCTAAATTTCTAAAACACAGTCAAGATACCTAGCAAAACATACAAATCTGAGAAACTTGGGTTTTCTTGAAAGTTTGGCGAACGGATGGACATAGCTTCTGCATCTTTCACAAGGATAAACCTGGGATACCCAGGAAGCTGGGAAGATTTCAAACAGATGGACACAGTTTCTGCGTCTATTGCTGGACTGGGCTTTGCCTCTGCTGACACATATCTAAACGAGGATCTAAAGTAAATGATCCAAGACCCGAAGTCCCTTTCCTAGGCCTCCAGCCCAAGAATCTCTATTGCTTAAACCAGACAGGTCCCGCAACAGGTCCCGAAATACAAATACCCATCTGGAAGGGACTCGTGTTTCAACCAAAGTACAAAGGATGTTGTGGTTAAATAAAGGCTGCACAGCCATATCTACCATCAGTTTTAGATACTGCAGTCTCACACTGGAGATAAGTTGATCTTGCCGCCACTTAACCAAATCCACACGTCCACCTACTGAGTAAGGGTAAGCAAGCCAAAACCAGACCAATAAGTGAGACTCTGGCACAACGTGCCCCTACTGGTCTATCCTTCAGAACAGGAGACCTGAACACATCCCATAGACCCAGCCCCTCCAAGTCAATGTTTCCATAATTGTGTAAAGCCATAGTTTCAGGAGCAAGGTCCATACAGTAATTGTTGTCATAACCCAACCCTTTCCCCCGAAATGTGCACAGTAAGGGTAGTGTAAACTACCAACCTCGGAATGAAGGAATTAGTAAAATAGACATGAAGGACACTGATCCCCAAACAACGACACTGCAGTTTGCGACGCAGGACAAGTATTGCTCAACATATATTTGTTCCATAGTTGCTGTCATGGAGATGGACTTGATGTACATGCACTTAGTTTAAATACAGGAGGACGGAACCCTGTTAGAGAAGGTGGTACCGAATACAATAAGGTTTCTAGTGGTGGCAACCACCAGGCCTGTATGCCCTCATGACCTAGACAAATGCCCTCATGACCTAGACAAAACAATGATAGATTGACTGTTGGTACCCAACATTATTAAAAGGCCACTGCCCAGTGTGATTGAAGGGCAGTACTCTAGCGGGCTTTTGATGTTGATGTTGAATAGGGTTGCTAGTATGAGGTCCACAAACCTTTGGAAGGAAGTGGCCGCCGAACTTCACACAAATGGCTTGACTTTTAGTAACAATATTCCCCAATAGTGTTATTTGTCTCTGACCTTAGGTTCTCTAGAACCAGTTGAGGTTCAAATGACTGGAAATCAAATAGGTCCTCTGTCTGGCATAAACTTGTCAATTGGTAACGGAATTCACCCATAAAAGTTTAAAGTCCCATATTTGCCATCAAAAGAGTTAGTTTTGTAAGAACTTGCCTTCAGATCGGGCAATCAAATGCACTTTACTTTACCTACTAGAGTTACATTAATTTCACTTGCAGAATATCCTATTTTGAGGCAGTTCCTATAATTGTCTTATTGAATTACCATCAATATATACATACCGTATTAAAGAAAGTCACAGTATTCCAGTCATGACCATTACTGGATACCGTCTCCATAGAAGTAACATGTACATAGTATATCTACTTAAGGATACAGCTGAGATTGACAACATGTTGGATGAAGTCTATGTTGATGAATAAATTAACTGTACATTCAAAACAATCACAGTTACAACATACAGCAGTTAACAAAATGTAAAATGTGTGTGCATAAACATGCACAAGATTTCTAAATATCGTGATATGCCTGTTTCAAATTTAGCATCTTTATAGAGCACTGTGTTGGGCAATGTCTGTATATATTATAAGTATGTCACTACAAATGTGCTTAAATAGCTGAATATATATATATATATATATCAATTGTTTAAAAAATGTTTGGGTGCGTAGTGTTCTCGTGAAGGTGTAATCATGGACCATGTAAATTAGGTTCTAGAATGTGTTTAGAATTGAAAGCAAAATATTTAAAACAAAAAAAAAATCATTGTAAGTTTGCTATTTTTCAAAGATAAAGTATATGTTCACAATACAGAATACATGAAACTGTATAGCTTATATGTTAGGTAACGTACGACGTAAATTGTAACGTAGACTGTTTTTAAATACATGGGTTTAAAGTTAAAATGCAAAGCTGTGTTAAAACATATTTTGATTGAATTGTAGATATGCCTTTTCTAAGTGCTACAGTATATTTAAGGTAACAGAACACAAGAGATATAGTTAGTTTGTTCGGTAACGTAAATTGTAACTTAATTTGATATATTTATACGTGTTTTAAGTTAAACCTTCAGTTTGAAATGCAAAACTATGCTGTTGAGAACAGAATTATATTGTTGTTGTTTTTTTTTCAACTGATAAAGTGTGTTTAAAAGAAAATGAAGACATACAATATAATTTGTATGTTTGGTAACGTAAAATGTAATGTAGAATTCAATGTAAGACATCTTACAAGTTAGAGGTTTGTTGATAAATAAGTATATAGTTGTATTACATGTAACTAAAAGAATGTCAATATAAAATTAATAGAACATTTTTATGAAAAACATGTTTGAAGTAGGTATGATTGAAAATTAGCATATTTTGGAAGAATGACGTTACATTTTAAGAATCGCTAAAAGTATGCTTTCCCTTAACTTATACTAGCAATATATATATCATTGTTTTTGCTGAACTTTGAACTTTTTAATAGTAACTTCAATTTCTAATTACCTGGTCAACTAAATTTGCAATAAAAACTTCATGCCAAAAATGTTGTTTTTTTAGGGTAACGTATCTTTTTCCGATATTTTTCTTCTTTAACATCACATTTTAGATATTGAAATTTAATCAAATTGCAGCATCTAGTATACACCTTGTAATAAAATATGCAAACCTGAAATGATTTACTAACATAATGGTACCATTTGTCTGTAAAAATTGATGAAAAAATTATTGGTTTTGAGGGTAACGTATTTTAAGGTGTTGTTACGGAGAAAAGCCCCACTCGCCAGTTGCAAACTTTATGCCAAAATGTTCACCACACATTGGAGTTTCAAAAAAATATGGTCCACAAAATTCCCCCTGGTAGGGGGGGGGGGGGGGGGGGTAGAGAGCAAAACCCCTTCTGGCTCATAGTCTATATATGGAGGATTTTACGCACTGAGACATTTTTGCAAATGCATCAATACGAAGATATGTAACTGTTCTTTGAAAATGGTGAGTTTTTTAAGTTGCAGAACTGTCCGGAAGTTTGCCCTTTATGCAGTCCTTTTCCAGAATTCAATGTATAAATCAGTAAACTGACAATTGCTTTGTAGAGTAATATACATGTTTTAAACGCTCAATTTGCATGTGAAACAATCCTTTTTTTCTATGGTTTGGTGTTTGATATTTTTTCTCAAAATGTAAAGCTAAGCGTAAACAATAAACAGAACAGGTGCAACCCTTCTTTGCATACAAGTATGTTGTAAATAAATCTGCAGAAGCATATACATAAGTGGCATAAGCAATATTAAAGTAGTATGACCTACTGCATCTGTAGTACACTGACCTTATAGATTATACAAATATTATACGCGTGTGTCGGCTAAATATACCTGTATGACTTTTGAGGGTCATTTAGTCGACCAAAGGAATGAAAGCCATTTTAATTTCTCATAACAATTGTAATATAGTAAGTGTATATACGATAACAAGAAAAATACAAAGGTGATCCTCATCTGGTTGTCGCCAAATAGCAACGTTTTATAGTAAAATTAACACATGCTTAGAAAATCGTAAAACATTAGTTATCGTCCGTGGTATGTCATATGCCAACATTAAGGTTTAGCAGTATATCACAAAACAACAGATTTTTTAGCGAATGAACAGCATCTTGACACACAACTTATCTGTCCAATACACGTTTTACTGTTCTGTCCTACGGAGTTGGATACCTAAAATATTCTAAATGAATTGTCCCCCTTTGAATAAGAATGCCATTTGTAAAAAAATAAATGTAAACAATTGTCAAAACGATGTTTTACCTAGTTATGTAAAGTTTAAACACTCGCACGATGTTGCAAATGCATCAAAACGAAGACATGTAACAGCTGTTTAAAAATGGTGAGGTTTAAAAGGCGCTGGACTGTCCAGAAGTGTGACCCCTTCATGTAGTCCCTTTCCGGAATTCAATACATATATGAATAAATTGACAATGGTTTTGTACAATAATATAAATGTTTTATATGCTGTTATATTTTCATGTAAAACAATGCTTTCTTTCTATGATTTGATGACGTTCGAACTTTTTTCTCCGAAACATGGACCTATACCTTAAATGTAAGGCGACAAAAACCGCGATAAAGGTAGAATGAGTGAGGTACCCGGTGTGCACTTGCGTTTTCATCGTTAAGCCGGACTTAATCCACTTCCATTAATTGACAAGAAATATCTTTAAAAAAAAGATGGTCGGCGAATTGTAATAAGGAAAGAAGTTTATGAAATTTTCATCTAACATTCATCTTTCATCTAACATTTTTCAAATTGCAAAACTAAACACCGCACTTTAACAATTTAAATGGTTCTCTTTTAATTTTTCACAAAGGTTTCGTAGGGTTGCAATTTTGTTTCGTTTATCCTTAGACGAATAATTACAGCAGTAGTTTGATGAAGATTCATCAAGCGGTTCATGAGAAGAGGTCATTAAGGGGACGCATACTTTGAAATTAGAAAAAAGTGGGTGGGGTATGATACAATTTACCTGCAAAAAAGTACAAGGTTTTGGTACATGAAATGGATATTGTTTCAACTGTTTAAGTACACAAAGGATTGCTCACTAAAATGAATATGAGAAAAACTGAAACAAGAAAGTTATTGTTGAATTACATAAGACTTATTGTGTGTATCAAAGTCAACAATTAATACTTTTTTGTGCGAAAATAATAGTGCTTCACCTTGTCCGAACATTTATCAATTTCCTACAGATTCTAATTTAAAGACAAAAAGTGAAATAAGTTCACTGTCTTGCTTTTCATTTTGCATATGTAAGCTAAAACATATTATTTAGTTTGTTTACAAAGTAGTGCTTAAGAAAAGATACGGTGGTCAAGGAATGCCACATTCCAAAACTAAAAGAGTATATTTCTCTTAATACATTAAACATTTATCGTTACGAAGTCGAGTGGCTTACAATAAGTGCCTAGAAATGTTGCCATTATTAATTTTCAACTTGGTATTCATGAATTACAATGCACTTAAATATCAAAACACATTCAACAAACTTTTGAAAATGTATTGTCTTAAAAATCCCTAAAATAAGGTATGAAATTTGGTTGAAAGGTCCAATTAATGTGTATATGTGCAAAAGTAACATTCTAATCTTGTTCACAAAACTTACTAATACACAGCAGGAATGTCAATGATCAAAACTGGACGAATATACAGTTATCCTCACTTTAATGTCATTTATAATTTGTCCTTGAATTCTCCACCATACTTTTCATAACTCTGTTTGCACGAGTTGTACGAGAATGCTGTCATTCACGTAAAAAAACGGGGTCAGATAAGTTGTAAATGCAATATCATCTAAACGTAATTAATGGATTATGCAGTTCAAGATAAACGTTATCTCATAACGTAATGAACAAGTATAATGTTGTAACAACAACTATACTTACACTGATGTAAGTAGCAGTCGGTTTATAAATGACTTTATTGATTCATTTTGTGTTTTGTTATTGTTGTCAAAAAGCATAACGGAAGTGCCTCACAACTGAAGCGGAAGCCAGTTTGATGCGCAAAATAGTCCACCGTAAGTAATATTTTTTGATAAATGTCCACAGAAATTAATAACTTTCTAATATTAAAGACGAATATCTGAATAGAATTCATTATTTGATAAGAAATTATAATCGTCGACATGTTTTTTTAAAAATCATACACGTGCTGACACCTAAGTTGTCTCCCGTTGTTTATTAGAGTTACCTTTCGTCCGGCGCAGTAATACTTTTTGCAGTGAATCGCCGAGAAGTCGTGGGAAAATTAAAAACCATGTAAATAAACTAAAATTAACCACCTTTTCAAGATGAATTTCAAGTGATCGACATTATGCATTTAACCCGCCTGACCTGTGTAGCATCTTAGATATCTGTTCTAAGGTATTCATTGTGTAGAATGTCATGTTATGCCCTTGCAATGCTAATCCCACTCTGATTTTTTTGTTTATATTTTTTATCAATGAGAAATATGGCGTCCACCCCGAGCTGAAATGACGTGGCGTTAAATTTTTACATGTTTAAGCAAACCTGGTGTGTTAGAAAGAAAATTTCATCCCTTCAACATTATTTGTAACACTGTTATTGTAAAAAACCTGTGTTTTCCTTATACAAAAGCTTAATATTTTGTGTTGAATATACTTTCACAAAGACCTCTGTTTTCCTATTACATTCATAGTACCACATCCTTATCCACAAAGTACTGAATATTACAGGTGTCCATCAGTATTATATCAGTTTAGGAATATGTTTTTTTATCTTCCCACCATCGATTTCTTGAATATGCACCCTTTCCTCATTTCTGTATGAACTGTGAATGTAGCAATATGCGTCCCCTTAAAAGTGTTTATATTTTTAGCAAAATTGGTCCCTATCCCCATTTGTAACAAAATAGCAGGAGACCTTACGATATTGTTACACGCCAAGTTTGATAAAAATCCATTACATTTTAGTGGTTAATGCGAAGAAAGGCATATCTACTTTTAGCTATAATAGTGGTCCCTAATAGGGCCCAAGTTCCTATATAAATAAATTTGGAAGAGGACCTTATAATGATGCTTCAGACTAAGTATGACAAAGATCCATCAAGCTGTTCATGAGACGCTGTCTAAAGGCATTTCTAGTTTTAGCTCTAGCAGCCCCTAAAAGGGGTCAAATGTCCCAACTGAACAAAGTTGGCTGCGGGCCTAATAAAGATACTACAAATCAAGTTTGATGAGAATACATGAGAAAAAAATTCAATTAAAGGATTTTTTATTTTTAGCTTTAGCGGCCCCTAAAATAGGCCAACTGATCCCGCTTTAACAATTGCATATTCGCTATTCATAAATCTTTGGACAATGACGTCACACCTATAAAAAGTGAAGGTCAAGGGACACATACAACTGTAATTATTTCAATATTTCTGTTTCATCAGCAAAGTTTGACCGTAGTCATATCATGTAGATAAACTGTATGCAGCGTACCTTCATTTCAATGTAATGAGATTCAGTCGTGATATAGCATATACATAATAAAACAGATTTCAACTGAGTTCAATATTTGCATACCATACTAAAGAAAAATATTCATATACAATAAATCAGTTAAATAATTTATAACAAATATATCAAAGCAAACAAGTACTCATTTTAATATGCAATCTGAATAAGTCACAAAAGCAAGAAACCTTTTCATATACAGACGACAGTTGTAACAAGGAAAATCTTTTCAAAAACACTTCTCTACATAGAAGACCCTTATCACACCCTTATTCGTGTGATACGCAGACCGTATTCAGCTCTTTCTTTAATTTGATATATGTTGGTATTTGAACTGTTTTTTATCATATTTATTAAACTTACTTATCATTTTGAGATATAGCAATATTTTTGCTAAATATACTGAGCGAAAGTTAGCTTTCAATCAGCAGAGTGAAACAAATTGACACTCTCGTCCAGTCAGGCAGAGTGTTGCATAAATCTTTCATTTTGATAAATTATCTATAACGCGTTATCAAGTAGTTTGATTTGCAAACTGAAGTCACGTGACATGGGTCGGTCAAAGTCACCAATTCGTTCTTATAACGGCATTCGCCGAAAATAATGGTATGAGAACTACCTTGTATTTTTCATTCTTTTCGGTAAATTCTTAATATCTTAACGAAGCATTTTATTGGAAAGTTTTGGATTATTTGGTCACTACATTTGTAAAGAATTTCAAATAGAATAACGGGCTAATCACGGCGGGTAGTCAACATGGCGGCAATATGTCTAGCTGCTGAGTACCTTTGAGTAACACCGTAGCAGTTGCCTTCCAAATGATATGCTTGTCAAATTATACATGATTTTTGTTTCCTGTAAATTATGTCAAATAAGCTTGCTGACTCATGACAGTCGACCTATATCAAAACACCAAGGTCGTATTGTTGTTAGCGGGGTAATATTAAGTTTAACGCCTCAGTCAAAAGAGCAATGAAAAAATTACTGGCATCAAATAAACGTCAAAGATACTCGTACTTGAGGATTGGACCAGCTGCGGCCCTGTCCTGATTCACAATGTGGCCAAATACAACGAAGGCATTGACTAACATCATAACAACCCCCAGAATAACAATTTATCCAAAATTAACCCACCTTTTTAAAAATTATAGAAATACCCACCGATTTATTATCTTCCTTAGTTGATTATTAGAAGTGTAAAATTTGAAGTGAAAATCAAACTTGAGCAAAAAAAAAAAAAAAAAAAAAACAACAACAAGAAAATAGCCCATATTTTCCATCAAAAAGCAAGAACTTGAATCAGTGTCATAAAAAAGAAGGAAAAAAACAGGATAAAAAACATACACTAGTACATTTTATCATTTATTTCTAATTACTAATGATGATGTTAAAGCACTTAGTCAAAGGAATGGTTGGCTAGCGGAAGGGTCGTCAGAACGAGGCTATCAATAGCTCGTTGTCAGATCCTACGCGTAGCGTAATAGGAGATGTACTTTAGTCAGACTGAGGTAGCAGGGTACACTTAGATGCGAAAATTTTGGGCACGGACGGTCTTACATGTAGCGAGTCGCGATATTGCACTTCCCTTATGAGCAGAATTAAGGTGGCCATTTTATAAATTGCGTTCATTTTTTGTGCTTTTAATTAATGGCAAGATCAGGATTCTCATACAAGAATAAAGAAAGTTATCAAAACGAAAGGTTTACACCATCCATGAAAAATAGCATGCCAAAATAGTCAATTTTGCACTTTTTGAACAGCCTGCAATGATACCGCTGCAAGACCAATGCCCAATTTTATTGCATTTCTAAATTTAATAGTCCTTACTGAACGTCAGGACATAAACGGAATGGGGGCCCATCCAGCTCGTTTTTTTTTTTCACAAAATAGCGAAAATGTTTCTGAAATCAATCAACAAGCACAGAACCCTTCCGTGATTTGAATTTTTCCGCGAAAAGGTGTCTCATTGATCATACAAAGCTACCAGCAGTTGGTTTTCCAACTGACATCAGAATTTTACATGTATCGGCTTAATTTACAGACATCCAAAATCACGAAGTTCTATTTATAACAAATATTGACGGGGGCCAAAATTCGAAGTGTACCCTGCTACCTTGAGTACTTACTCTAACAAATATCTAGTCCCCTTTAACTATTGTATATGACACAAGTTTAGCTTTTAAAAAAGCTAGAAAGTGGCTCGCTTAGCTCTTGTTCTAACAGGGCAGTTATGAAGCACAGTGATATGCCAGTGAAAATTATAGGGTCTGTGATGCCTGGATAGGTCAGTGGTAGAACGTTTATTGTGGGTACACAGGTTATGTGTTCAATGCCTGAACGTGAGCATTTTACCAGAAACTCCCTTGCTTTTTGCTTAGCATTAAAAAGAAAACCAACTTCCTCTCTCTTGTACATTCATGGCGATGGATATCATATAGCGTAATATAAGTTACAGCTATGGCGATGAGAAATTATGTTTTGCACATCTACAGGTTTTCAGTTTTAACCGACCATGCTTGTGTTGATTACTGAATGTTTGCTATTTTCATATGAGAAAGTTTTCAGGATCAAAACGTCGTGAGTGCAAATCCTTTGAGAGGCGAGATTCTTTCACTTTTCTACTTGCATAGATTGGTCCTTTGCGTGTCATTGAGCTTCTTTGTGTTCATTAATATAAGATGGTTGCGGCCTATGTGGATTACATGACTTTTTCGTAAACCAGCTTTCGATTGGTCACTTTTTGTAAGCCTGCTTTCGATTGGACACTTCTCGTAAAGGAAATGCTATTTTGTTTTCTTGGTTGCTGGCTTGCATTTGTAATGAAAGTAAAAAGCTGAGAGCCAGGTTTAGGAGATGTTCTGCCTTTTAGGTAGATTTAATAGTAAAATCCTATCGTAATACTGGCTCGTCGAGACGAGCCAGCATAATGTGTGATGCTGGGATCCATCTATCAACATAATGAACCCAAATCAGCCACAAATGACCCAAATCCTATTATCAATAGTAATTCAACAATAATTATAGCAATGATAGCATTAAAAGGGAGTCAAACACTATCTGTTCTTATGAGTTACGTTATCAATGTTGCATAGAACACAGCGTTGAAGTGTAGTTGCACTGCATATGTTTAATGACTTTTGTGTCATTATTACACGACTGGTGTTCTGTAGTTATTAGTTTGTCCATTTTGATTATTCTTTGTAATTTCAGTGTACTCTGAAAGCTGTAAAGGAAACATCAAAATGTCCGCACCCGGGTTGCAACCAGCCGGTCAAGATATCTGATAAAAAAATGTTGTGGTTCCAAGCAATTCTGGACGACATGTTTAAAGAATATAACGCTGATGATTCTGTGTACGACAGTCCAACAGCACAAAATACATCATTCGCCGGGGGCATTTTGACCATCACCGTACTTACAGGCGAGAGTATGGCTGTACCATATGATCCTAACATGGAAGTTCTGCAGCTGAAAAGGAAAATAAGCCAGACAATGAATCACGCCGTCGAGAAACAGAAATTACTTTACAAAGATGGCGAATTGGCTGTATGTATTTTTTTTTATTTTTAAACATTTGCTTGACAACCATCTGTGTGTGATCAGTGTTCGTCATGTTTTATGGCCTATGGGGTCATGACATTTAATCTTCTCTTATACATAATTGGCAGATGAGTTTATCAGTTTGTTTGAACGTTAACAAAATTATAAGAATGTGTATATGCGTGTGTGTGCGGGTTTAATTTCTTTTTCAACAATTTTTCAGTCATATAAACGACGGTGTCTACCAGTCAGTCACATTATACTGACACCGGGCTGACCAGTCCTAGCACTATCCTCTAAATGCTGAGCACCAAGCCAGGAAGCTATTAGTACCATTTTTACGTCTTTGGTATGATGCGGCCAGGGATCAAACCCACGACCTCCCGCATTCGCTGCGGTCGCTCTACCACTAAGCTACCGAGGCGGTTAATAATAATGTGTAATCATTCCATGTTAATTTCAGAAATAAATACAATTTAGTGTTACAATTTTAGAGTTGAAATGGTGAAAACAATGTTTCGGCATGGTAATAGAGATCAACAAAGTTAAAATTCAGTAAAATTACTAATCCAACATTTTAACTCCCAACTTTCCAAAGTAAGAAAATTATCAAAAAATCTGGGAACGTAAATTTCAAGTCAAATGGTTAGTTTTATCAATGTTTCGTTTATAACGATTTAATTTTGAGAAAATTGTTATCTCTTAGTAAACGTGAATTTCAAATTCATAAATTGGATCATTATTGGTGTAAATCTTCTTTAATATTTTTGTAGTTCTGCTCCTAACACATGAACATTAATGACAATGGTTTAAGGATAAACAATGTTTTATCTGCTTTGTTTACAATATAATGTCTTGTCACAAAATCATTTACAACGAGATAGATAGTTTAATACATCGAATGACTCTTCAGCAGAGTCTTGTTCTCATTGACACCACACTTTTAAAGTTACTCTAAAGTTAATTTCATTTTGACAGTATTTTGTTGTCTTTCAACTCAAAATACTTTGTTTGCCATCGACATGTCCCCATACTTTAGCTTTCAAAGATACGTTTGAGAGAACATAACCTGAGTAAACTAGATAGTGGACACGCTTCTGACTTGGGCAAATATGTTCTACTTTCACAGATAGTGCCTTACTGTCATGACTGTTGGCGAGGTTTTATGTCTTTTCTTTGCACGGGAAAGACTACATCTAACAGTACCTTACTTATGTTACTTGTAAGCTTTTAGAATTTGGTTTCCATGGTGATTTTATTTGATTAACGTCAGGTTACTACGTTCTTATCCAATGAATGTATCTCTGTAATGTTTTGCAAAGATGTGTAAATATTAGAACTTTGGGATCCTTAGTTGCAAGAAATATCGAATTTACCTTATAGGCGGTCAAAAATTCATCTTAAAATTTTATGTTTATATAGAGGATTTCACATGAGTGTGTTTTCATATTGAATTTATTAAACGCGTTGAATAAAATAATAATAATAAAATGCGAGGCTCTGCCGAGCATTTTATTAATTTTATTCAACGAGTTTAATAAATTCAATGTGGAAAGACACAAATGTTATATTCTTTTTATCACGTGTTAACCTTTCCTGTCGAAACATAAAAAAAGTCTACTTTTTTTTACTATATAAACAAGTCAATTTGACCAGCGTCTCCTATACTATAAACGACGTCGACGTCAAAGGTTTATTACGTATAGGTTAATAAATGGGAGAGCGGTGCCTTTGAGTGATAATGGCCCTGGCAAGGTGATAATAGCCCGAGGGCTTTAGCCCGAGGGCTATTATCTTCTTCCAGGGCCATTATCACTCAAAGGCACCGCGCTACCATGTATTTACCTGTTTATTACATGTTTGCCTATAATATAGCAAGAAAAGTGTATTGTGTCATTTTTACGGGTACTGGCATCTTCTGACATACTAATTTACAGCTTTTCAGTTTCTGTATTATATGTATGACAGACTATATACTGTATAAAATCAAATGCCTTGATAGTTGTACTACGTAGCAATTATCATAATTTAGTGTTGAAAATAAGTCATGGCACGAAGAATACTTAAGATAATAAAACTTAAACTGAAACATTCGCTGTTTTACCTCCATGAAACGCACTGACGTCATTTCTGTTTACGGACGTTAATTTCCCGCGCAAACGCCAGGGCCATTATCGATAATGGCCCCGGGGCTAATTATGATAATGTGATAATGCATGACGCAATGCGATAATGGGAGAATTTTTAGCACAAATTTGTTACTATTTATAGGTACTCATGTAATAAGTATAGGTTAATATATGGGAGAGCAGTGCCCGAGGGCTATTATCTTCTTCCAGGGCCATTATCACTCAAAGGCACCGCGCTCCCATGTATTTACCTGTTTATTACATGTTTACCTATAATATAGTAAGAAATGTTGTTTTTTTGTGTCATTTATATGGGTAGGCCTACTTGCATCTTCTGGCACAATAAATTTCAGCTTTTCAGTTTCTATATTATTTGTATAAGAGTGTATTTACTGTATAAAATCAAATACCTGGATAGTTTTACTTTCTTGCTTATTGCATAATTTAGGGAGAAAAATACGCTATTTCTCGAAGAATACACGATGTTACGCTCAAGATGATAAAATAAAACGGAAATATTCCCTGTTTTACCTCCATGAAACGCCATGACGTCATTTTTGTTTACGGACGTTAATTTCCCGCGCTAACGCCAGGGCCATTATCGATAATGGCCCCGGGGCTTATTATGAAAATGTGATAATACACGACGCAATGCGATAACAGGAGAATTTTCAGCACAAATTTGTTACTATTTATAGGTACCCATGTAATAAATAGAGGATATTACACGAGTGTCTTTTCATATTGAATTTATTAAACGAGTTGAATAAAATAATAAAATGCGAGGCTTTGTCGAGCATTTTATTAATTTTATTCAACGAGTTTAATAAGTTCAATGTGGAAAGACACAAATGTAATATTCTTTTTATCACATGTTAGTTTTTCCTTTTGAAACATCAAAAATTCTACATTCTTTTATTATATAAACAAGCCAATTTCACCAACGTCTCCTATACTAAAAACGACGTCGACGTCAAAGCTTTATTACACTAGTTTATTACATGAGTACCTATAAATAGTAACAAATTTGTGCTAAAAATTCTCCCATTATCGCATTGCGTCATGCATTATCACATTATCATAATTAGCCCCGGGGCCATTATCGATAATGGCCCTGGCGTTTACGCGGGAAATTAACGTCCGTAAACAGAAATGACGTCATTGCGTTTCATGGAGGTAAAACAGCGAATGTTTCAGTTTTAGTTTTATTATCTTAAGCGTAACGTTCTTTATTCTTCGTGACATGACTTATTTTCAACCCTAAATTATGCTAATTGCTACATAGTACAACTATCAAGGCATTTGATTTTATACAGTCTATAGTCTCTCATACATATAATATAGAAAGTGAAAAGCTATAAATTATTATGCCAGTAGATGCCAGTACCCATAAAAATGACACAATAATCTTTTCTTACTATATTCTAGGTAAACATGTAATAAACAGGTAAATACATGGGAGCGCGGTGCCTTTGAGTGATAATGGCCCTGGAAGAAGATAATAGCCCTCGGGCTTCTCTCCCATTTATTAACCTATACGTATTATCATTTTTATTTAATGGCTTTATTACACTCCCGCGACGTCAAACATGTGATAAACTAGTGTATTATCATTTTTAGCTCACCTGCCACGAAGTGACAATGTGAGCTATTGTGGCCGCTTGATGTCCGTCGTCCGTCGTACGTCAACAATTTGTAAAAAAATCTCCTTGAAAACCACTTAGCAGAATTACACCAAACTTCACAGGAATGATCATTGGGTAGCTCCCTTTCAAAATTATTCAAAGAATTGAATTCCATTGAGAACTCTGGTTGCCATGGCAACCGAAAGGAAAAACTTTAAAAATCTTCTTCTCAAAAACCAGAAGCCCTAGAGCTTAGATATTTGGTGTGAAGCATTACATAGTGGACTTCTACCAAGTTTGTTCAAATCATGACCCCGGGGTCAAAATTGACTCCGCCCCAGGGGTCACTTGATTTTACATAGGAAAATCTTTAAAAATCTTCTTCTCAAAAAGCAGAAGCCCTAGAGCTTAATATATGGTGTGAAGCATTGCCTAGTGGACCTCTACCAAGTTTGTTCAAATCATGACCCCGGGGTCAAAATTGACCCCGCCCCAGGGGTTACTTGATTGTACATAGGAAAATCTTAAAAAATCTTCTTCTCAAATTGCATCAGCCCTGGAGCTTAGATATTTGACATGTAGCATAGCCTAGTGGACCTCTACTAAAGTTGTTCAAATCATGTCCCCAGGGTCAAAATTGACCCTGCCCCGGGGGTCACTTGATTTTACATATGAAAATCTTCAAAACAATTCTCAAAATAAACCAGAAGGCCTAGAGCTTAGATATTTGACATGTAGCATTGCCTAGTGGACCTCTACTAAAGTTGTTCAAATCATGACCCCGGGGTCAAAATTGACCCGCCCTAGGGGTCACTTGATTTTACATATGAAAATCTTCAAAAAAATTCTAAAAATAAACCAGAAGGCCTAGAGCTTAGATATTTGACACGTAGCATGGCCTAGTAGACCTCTACAACATTTGTTCAAATCATGACCCTGAGTCAAAATTGACCCCGCCCCAGGAGTCACTTGATTTTACATATGAAAATCTTCAAAACTTTTCTAAAAATAAACCAGAAGGCCTAGATCTTATATATTTGACATGTAGCATTGCCTAGTAGACTTCTACAAAATTTGTTCAAATCATGACCCTGGGTCAGAATTGACCCCGCCCCAGGAGTCACTTGATTTTACATATGAAAATCTTCAAAACTTTTCTAAAAATAAACCAGAAGGCCTAGATCTTATATATTTGACATGTAGCATTGCCTAGTAGACTTCTACAAAATTTGTTCAAATCATGACCCCCGGGGTCAAATTGGCTCCGCCCCATGGGGTTACTTGATTGTACATAGAAAAATCTTCAACATTTTCTAAAAAAAACAGAAGGCCTAGAGCTTAGATATTTGACATGTAGCATTGCCTAGTGGACCTCTACAAAATGTGTTCAAATCTTGACCCCCCAGGGTCAAATTGACCCAGCCCCAGGGTTAATTGATTGTGCATAAGGAAATCTTCATAAATTTGCTAAAAATAAACCAGAAGGCCTAGATCTTAAAGCTTTAGCTAAGAAATTTGTTCAAGCAAGCAACTCTACTCAGGTGAGCGATATAGGGCCATCATGGCCCTCTTGTTAAGTAATGGCTTTAGTACACTCCCGTGACGTCAAATATGTGATAAAATGCTTGAATACATATACGTGTAATTAGCTTATTGTTTTACCACTGTTGAGGTTTGTTTTGAAAATGTTTATTTCATTTCAGGACTACAGTAGCAACGGTAGCCGTGCACGGATTCTAGACTTTGGTGTGAAGCCAAATTCTACACTTTGTCTAGTTATCATACTATACTCCATTCCAGAAAACTTCGATCGCGTTGTGTTTGATTTGTTTTGGGGTTATCCTTCCACAGGTCGTGATTATCTAGATGCGTCATGCCTTCTATATAACGGAAAGAGTTACATTTCGCTGTGCGACTACGGCCATACTCGACCCCTTCCAGCAGTTCACCATTCAGGAGATGTTATGGACAGTGTAAATAGGATAGGGCATCACACGATAAAAGTTAGTTTAAAACAGCTTCCGAGCAATATAACACATTTGTTTTTCACCTTAAGTGCATGGAACTCGCCAAATATATCGCGGTACCCAAATCCCAGCCTTAAGTTTCATGAAGAGTCGAATCCAACAAAGAACTTGTGTAAAACAACTTTTCATCATGCAAATTTGTCCCAAGCTGTTGTGATGTGTTCCGTCTCACGCGGGTCTCATGGTCGCTGGGAAATATTCGAGTCTGGAAAACTGTCGGCAGGAAATGCTAATAACTATGGTCCGATAAGAAACACGTTGGTGTCATTGATATCACAAGGCTTCTGAACAACAGTTTAATCAGATGACATAGTTTTACCTAATTTGGCTATAGAAATTCAAACAATTTAAAACTACTTAAAGTATTAAATTGTATTTGTTTCTAATTCGACTTTGTATTCTTTAGAATTGTATATTGTAAAGCACTTTTTAATGTGTATACGCACGAAAAGAATGGTGTATAAGAATGATAATAATAATAATGATACTAAAATGCCGTGTGGCGGCCATAAAAAAACATTCCTAATTAGATTCAATAAAACTTAGTCTGCTGTTGTTTAGTATTCTATTTTTTTTTCAAGATTAAATTTTGATGTTGAAACAAAATAATGTTTATTTGATAAAATGGTTTCACCAATTCTATTATATTGAGATATGGGGAATATACAATACTTTAGATATTGAGAAGATTCATACACAATTCTGTAAAAGAATCTTAGATGTAAAGTATCAGACTTCGACCACGGCAGTGCTAGGGGAGTTAGGGCGCTATTCCTAAACTACTTTGTGTAAAGAGCGTGTTTTGAAATACTGGCTTAAAGTTATGTCAAATCCTAATTCTATGATGTACAGTATATTTGACTCAGAAAAAAAGATTTATTAGTAGTGTTAACTGGGTTAAAGCGGTGAAAAGAATTCTTGATAGCATAGGATATAGTAACCCTTGGGATAACATAGATATCAATGAAAGCTATTTGCATTATTTCAGAGGAGATTAAGAGATCAATTTATTCAAGAGTGGCATGGGTCAGTATTTAGCTCTCCAAAACTTGAATATTACATTAAGTTTAAGACAGATTTTGAATTCGAACCATATCTATCTTTTATTTATGATGACTATCTAAGAAGGTTATTGACTTGTTTTCGACTTTCTTCACATTGCTTAGCCATAGAAACTGGCAGATATATTGGAACTGAAAGAAATAATAGACTATGTGAAAAGTGTAGGCCTACACACAAATGCAGTAGAATCTGAATACCATTTTCTAATGACATGTCAATATTACAGAGAAATTAGATGTAAATATCTACCAAGATTTTGTCAATCTTGGCCAACTATTCAAATATTTATTAACTTAATGAAAAGTGAAAATTCAAGAACAATTGTACGCCTTTGTAAATATTTAAAATATGCATTTAAGAAACGCACAGTGCATATTGATAATATGTTGTTTTGTCAACAGATTGATATATTTAGAGGTTAATACACAACAGAGCCGGGCCGGGAGGTGATAATCGGCCCGAAAAATGAATAATGGCCCGAGGGCTTTAGCCCGAGGGCTATTATGAGTTTCGGGCCGATTATCACCTCCCGGCCAGGCTCTTGCGTGTATTAATGTCTTTAATACATATGTTTTGTTGTACTACTCCAGGAAGGTGGAATTACAACTCCTGTCCTAGATTTATATGGCTAAATAGTTTGGGGTAGGCCTACTCTTGTCTCAAAATTTGTGTTTGTGCGTAGCCGGAAGCAATTTGGGGTCCTAAGTGAGAGTACTACAGTAACTTATTCTTGCACATTAAAACAAATTAGATCTACAGAATTTCTTGTCGGTCAGGAGCTAAAAGTATATTCGTAGATCTAATGTAGATCTATCAAACATAAAATCGCCATTCTAAAAATGTGGAAGAACACATAGATCCAGATCTACTTTGAGCCAGTTCATGAAAAAACAAAGCAAAAAAACTGCGATTTTATTAGAATCTAGATCTGCTAGCTAGATATCTCGGACTATGTTTATGAAAAGCAGTCATGCATTTTCACTGAGAAGAAACCCGCAACTTCGTAGAAATTGGTGCGAATAATGCTGTTTTCCAACGCATACTCGAACACTGTTGAAACACGGAACTCTGGGTCCAAAGTAGCCTAAATATGTGCATGTCATGTTTTATTACTAATTTTAAGCCAAGAATTGTAATTCTGCGGTAAACAACGGTTTAACGTGTAGACCAGTGACAGACCATTATGACGTCTATGATGACGTTTTATGTAGCTATTGGTTTCACGCGCACGTGTTCAACGGGCGGATTATGATTATGAGTTTTCGGCCCGGTCCGATAAGTGATAATCAGTGCATGAAAGCAATAACCTGCTGAAAACGCATTCATTTTTGTTACTATATATAGTAACATATGTATTAACATATATTTGTGCATGCTATGTTCATTTTGTTCTGTTCATTGCCAAAACCATGTTAATGATGATTGCAATAAATTATCGTTGGTGTTGTTAAATATAATGCGTTTCATGCATACTAAACGATTTATTCAACTTTGCAACAACTGTTGCAATATTTATGTGATGATTTTGAGGCCCCGAAAAATACAGGAGTCGAAATGAAATGTTACAAATAAACGTTTTAAACAAATACACTGTTCTACAACGGGGATCCCAGTGTCAATGTTTGTACAACACTGGGGTTGTTATACAGAATCGTACAAAATCAAAATGCAACGATCACCTTATTTATATCTTGTTTGTTAGAGGGCTCCCGTAACCAAGTGGTTAAGGTTCGCAGACTTAGAATCACTTGCCCCTCACCAATGTGGTTTCGAGCCCCGCCAGGGACATTGAATTCTTTATGTGAGGAAGCCATCAAGCTGGTTTATGTAAGGTCGGTGGTTCGGTCCAGGTGCCCACCCGTTATGAAATGATGCACGGATTGACTTCTGTGGTCTTCCTCCACCAACGAAAGCTGGAAAGTCGCAATATGACCTAGAATTGTGTCGCTGTGACGTTAATCCCAACCATACCTTGTTTTGTTAAAATTTTCTGATACGCATGTATAGAATATTTCTGAAAGGATACCAGTACTTTAATAAAACATAACATGAATATGAATTGTTGTACAATGTAATATTATACATGTAACAGAAACATTCACAGAGATTATTAAAAATGAAGCATATTGTGTTCTTTGTTTAACGTTAATATAAAAATCCCATGTTCTCTTTGTGTTCTCTTCGACTATTTGTAGCTAGAAACATTGTAACATTGTTTAAAGCTAAATGAAATTTTCTTGCACACCGGACTGGCGTTTCCGGTGATTTTACCCATGCCGGCAAAACCCATCTGGCACCCCCCATGCCAGATGACTCTTGTGCTGTTAATGACAGCTACTGGTTCATGCACTAATAAGATACTGTTTATGTAAAATACGAAAAAAGCAGGTACCTTGATAGTTTATCTCCGTTCCTTATAGTATATTTCTCCATTCAAAATACATTAGTTTACCATAAAAACATAACGTTACGCTACAAACGACAAAACTAAAGTGGAACTTTGTTATTGTGCGTAACGCAAAACATCATTTCTACCTTTTGTAAAATACGGTATGCAATAAAAAAGTCTGCCAGAATAAAATGCTAACATGTATACGATATGCAAGAAAAAATATCAGTCATGTGTTTACGAATCGGATGGAAATATCCGTCCCTCGGCCACCTGCGCATGGGCGGTAATTCGGCAAGCCTCATTACCGCCCAATGCGCAGGTGCCCTCGGGACGGATATTTCTATCCGATTCGTAAACACATGACAGATATTATTAGTATTTCATTGTATTGTTTAGCTACGAGGATTGTTCAAATATGAATGCATCTAGAACATTATCTCGCTCAATAATGCGAAAATCACGAGGAAATTAAGATTATTGGGTAGATAAACATGTTAGCTTTACATTGATACCACACCTATTAAAATCCGTTCACGTTAGCTGTGTCTATCGCTCGCTAAACATTGCCTACTCGTGTATACTAATACAAAAATGGTTGGAAGAAGGTCAGCGTACGCCGTTGAAATACGGTCCTATATTAAGAATCGTTGTGTTCTTGGCATAGGGTGTAAAGACATTTTTGATGACATATGTTCTGTTTATGGGCATAATAGAATGTCTTTTTCGACAGTTATTCGTTGGTTTAAGAAATTCAAATGTAGGTTAGTTTCAACAGAAGATGTACCACATGGCCGTCGGCCGAAAACAGCAACGTCTGCCAAGATGGTTGCTAGAGTGAAAGAAATAGTTGCTACTGATGCCAGATACACCGCTAGGCAAATAGCTAGTATGGTTGGCATCTCATTAGGAGCAGCTCATACAATTCTGAAACGTAATTTGAAAATGAGAAAGATCTGTGCTAGATGGATTCCCCATCTGTTGACAGATGAGCAGAAAAAGGCACGCGTGCAATGTACAAAATTGTTGCTTAAACAGTTTCCAAATTACAATGCACGGTCTTTCGCAAATGTCGTCACTGGTGACGAGACATGGGTTCACTTTTTTGAGCCCAAACGAAAGATTCAGAACAAAATATGGGCAACAAAGTCTGGCAAAAGAACATGCATTGCAAAGCGGACCATGAGTGTCAAGAAGGTAATGTATTCCTTATTCTTCACAACTCAGGGTCCTGCCATTCAGGTTGCTGTACCTAAAGGCAAATCCGTAAATGCGAAGTTTTACAAGACTAAAGTTATTCGAAAACTGAAGAAATAATTCAAAAATCGAAGACCCGCAACTGGTTTGACCAATGTCAGATTGTTACATGACAATGCGTCATCGCACAAGGCGTCTATTGTACAAGACTTTCTGAAGCAGAAAAAGGTTGTTGTGCTCTCTCACCCTCCTTATTCGTCTGACCTTGCCCCGTGTGACTTCTTTTTGTTCCCAAGGCTCAAAAAGTACCTTTCTGGTCGAAAATTTGTGCAGCGCAAACACCTCGGTTCTGCAATATTCCAGTGTCTTCATAGTATACCTAGAAAAGACTATGAAAATGCCTTCAAGGATAGGATTAGAAGACTGAAACTTTGCATATCTGTTGGAGGTGAATACTTCGAGGGGACCAAATAAAATTTTCATTGAAATATATCAAAGATACATTTCTATGTGCTTAGATGCATTCATATTTGAACAATCCTCGTAGTGACTGTAAAACATTGAGTGAACAGCAATTACCGTCACCATCGTATTCATCATTAAATGTTATAACTTGTCTTTAAAATGTTATGAATATAATGGTAATCATTTTAAGCTTGTAATAAAAAGGTCCAACAACAGTTGTGTGTTTTTTAAAATGATAATTATATTATCTAAAGGTGTAAAATATCTGTCGAAGGTTATTATACAAAATACACATTATGGCTATATTCATGGTATGGGAGATTGAAACATGTAATAAATGAACAAAATTGAATAGACCCGGGACATATGTGCTTTTGTCGACAGAACCAACACTATCAAGTCAATTTGTACACTTGAAAGTAAATAGAACCTGCGTATACATAAACTTAAAACAAATTGGTTGGACAAAATAGTGTAAGCCTCTGTATCGATACAACGTATATCTGCGGAAGACAATTAATAAGACAGTTAAAAAGTTTCCGCGCTAATTTCATACTTATTCTTTGTCAAGTGTAGATGAAACACTTTAATTGTGTCGTCGCCCCACATCGTCGATACTATAAGCCTGGATCTATCGATATCGTAGCAGACGGCCTTTGGAGCCATTAATCCCTCCTTTCTCTGAAGCAATACCTGCTTGAAGTGCCCAGTTTCGTCGAACGACAATATTTCGTTTCTTCCATGATAGGCGATACAAAGAAGTTCCTTATTCAAGCTGCAGATGCCGCTAGGATACGTACACTCATTGTGACTGATTTGAGAAACAAGACGACCGTCCATGTCAAGAACAACTATGCCGTTGTAGTGGTCCGTAACGAAAATTCTAGTGATGTCATTGTTGATACACAAGTACCTTGGGGAAGAAATTCCGTTACTATATGTTGCCAAATAAGTCCCGCTTTGACTGTATACCTCAAGATGACCTGGACTTTCGATTCCATCCGTGTCCAACGAAGACGACCCACCACAACAAATATAGAATAATCCCTCGCTATACGCGATTCCTTGACAACAATCCCTTACACTGAAAGACTTCCTCAGGGCCATTTTCTTCTTTATTGAGACAAAATGAACTTTCTTTAATGTGACAAGAGTGATGGCTACTTTTGTTTTGTCAACTTTACAGACACCAAATGGACAGTCAGGTAGACTGAGACATGCAGTCAGGACATAGTTTATCCCAAGTTTCCTCAAACATTTATTTCTCGTATCGGTCATAACGAGAACTTCGTCTGGCATTTGACAGATGTCACTTATTTCGCAGTGCCGTAGCCAGACACAAATTTTAACCGAGGCAAACTAGGGGCGTCCGGGTGCATGCCAGCCATTCCAAGCCCCGCCTAAATTTTTTCCCCAGGGCATCTCTGGTGCGTTCTGGAGCACTCTCAGACTGTGTAATATCACAGTAAAAATCGTCCTTTTAGCCCTATTTCTCAGTCACTTTCACACTTTCATATTTTAAGAAAAAAATATATATATTGATAACAAGAAAACCATCAGTAAAGACATACAGCAACATGCTATTTATCAGGTTACTAGTAGTTCAATAGTTTACAACCCGAGAGGGCGTAGGTACGGGAGGTGGGCTCTGTCCGTGATGGGGGGGGGGGGGGGGGGGGGGGGGGGGGGGGTTGAGGTCAGGGGTCTCCCCCTAAAACGTTTTGAAATACAGGCATGACATGACTTTTTTTTTTTTGGTTTTTGTTTTTAATTTTGAGGTACTGAAGGGGCTCTATTTTTTTTTTGAACTACAGATACGAAATGATGGCCCATGGGGCATTTTCGGTCTTAATGTTCAGGTATTTTAGGAAGAACCACCTCAATTTAGGGGGGCCAGGGGATTAATACAGGTATGAAATGGTGACCTCTGGTGCTTTGTTTGGTCTAAAGTTTAAGGTGTGGGAGAGGGGACCCCTGCATTTTTCTCCCTCTGAAAATTTTTTAAATACAAGTATGAAATGGTGGCCTATGATGCATATTTTGGTCTAAATTTTGAGGTACTGCAGGGGAAAACCCTCATTTTAGGAGTCATTGGGCTCTCCCCCTGGAAATTTTTGAAATATAGGTATGAAATGGTGGCCTCTGGTGCATGTTTTGGTGTAAATTTTAAGTTGTTGGAGGGGGTTTCCCCCATATTTTAGTGGGGTCAGTGGGCTTTCTTCCTGGAAAATTTTGAAATACAGATATGAAATGGTGGCCTTAGTATGGTGCATTTTTTGGTCTAAATTTTGAGGTACTGTAGAGGGAACCCCTCATTCTAGTGGGTCTGGGGGCACTAACCCTGGAAAAGTTTGAATTACAGGTATGAAATGGTGGTCTCTGGTGCATTTCTCAGCCAATTTGGGGGAGGGGCAAGGGCCTACTCGGTCCGGCCCTGGATCTGGGCCTGGCCAGGCTATCAATAGGACTGCTAGGATTTCTGTCTCACCTTGCCTCAATGATGTCATGAGGCAAATGATATTCTGATATATTCTAATGGTGTTAATATACTTTTTTGAACTTTTATAACTGAATTTTCATGAGTGTGATAGGCCTGCTTTTTACTCCTTTTTTATTTTTGGCTCCTCAAATTTTAACCGAGGCAACTGCCTCGGTTTGCCTCAGTGTGGCTACGGCACTGTTTCGCAGACGTACTTCTCCTTCGTTGAGTTTATAGGGTAAATGCCTTGCAAGGACACTGCTCGTAATCTACAAAGAAATATCATATCTAACCCTTAGCCTGCTAAATTTCTAAAATGGACTGGTCCATTATTCAATTTAGACAGTACCAATTTTTATTCGAAGGGGTGTTCACTTAAAATTTACAGACTGAATAGCGAACAGTGCAGACCATGATCAGCCTGCATGGACGTGCAGGCTGGTCTTAGTCTGCACTGGTCGCAAAGGCAAAATAACTTGCCACCAGCAGGCTAAAAGTTAAATAGGAGTACCAGTATATGAAAATATTGATACCAAATATTGTACATACTTTTGTACATACATGTACAACAAAAACATTAAAAACTTTCAAATATATGCTTGTATTGAAAGTAAAATGCTATCTTTGAAATTTGTTCAGGACATGTGATTGACAAAAAGTACACTGGCTAACAATAAAGAATTTGAGACTTCATAACACCAAACAAATCAGTTCAATATTATTGGGGTTTCATTGACCACAGTTCAGTTAACTGACATACAAGAACCACCATAAGCCATTGAAAGGCACCAACGTATGAAGTACTCATCTCAAGATCTCAAAAGACATATGAGCCGCGCCATGAGAAAACCAACATTGTGGCTTTGCGACCAGCATCCGCGCAGTCTGGTCAGAATCCATGCTGTTTCGCTAACAGTTTCTCTAATTGCATAAGGCTTTGAAAGCGATCAGCATGGATCCTGACCAGACTGCGCGAATGCGCAGGCTGGTCTGGATCTATGCTGGTCGCAAAGCCACTATGTTGGTTTTCTCATGGCGCGGCTCATATCAAAATAAACGGAGTCAGAAAGCATTGGACACATCTACTGTTTGTGTTACTAGTTAGTATACTATTAAAAATAACTTGAAAGTATTTGACATAACTAGACTGCATTTATACAAAAAAGTATTGAAAACAATTCAATTGTTTATATAACCAGTAAATGTGATATTAAACAACAACAAATAAATACCTGAGGGTAGAAAAATCTTCAAATGAGTTTGTCCTGTTTGAAATCTGAAAGGAGCATTGTTTTTCTCATTGGTCATACTGTTCAGAATTTTACACACCACTATAGTTAAGAGGTACAGTGTCTGTACACATTATTTATGTCAGCTGAACATCATACGCGTCATTAGTATGCAGGTATTCAGTATTAGATAAAATGCGCATATCATATGAAAAAAAAACTGAGCCAATAGCAAACTCAAATGATCTAATGAAAAATCAGAACCACTACAAGAAATCGGACCCATTTGCGGAATGCGGAATTCAACAATTTGCCTGGTTGAATTAAGGGGGTCAATGAGGAAAGGAAAAATGAAATTATCATAGGTGGTTTCATGTTGGCCTTATCATATGTCATCTGGCTGTCGTATTGACCCAATGCCCATACGTCTGCCCTCGGATAAAAACTAAGTTAGTATGACATCATTTGATCAATAGCATTATATTATAAAAGATTACTATTTTTGATATGACAATGAAAATGTCCTACCGATTCTTCTTCAGCTTTGGTTTGGTCATTTGTTGAATGCTTTTCTTTTTGTGTTCCTGTTTTCGCAAACACTTTCTCAAGTCTCTCCCATTCGTTTATTGCAAACTTTTGCTTAAATATGAAATCATAAAAGGGACGGATTAGGGCATAGGTTTGGAAATGGCAAGCTAGAGTTATTTTATGAATGGAAAATACCATTATATTAAAAAAAAGTCAATATGAATTTATACATATGAATCAGTGATTGGAAAAGAACAAAAGGCATACTGAATCAAACACAGTGTCTGTCTCATTTATTTCTTTATCGTCTGTATTTTCTGTCTGCCGAGCGTCTGTTTTCTTTATATCGCCACTGAACTGTTCCCAGTCCGCTCCAAATTTCGGCTTGAAAGAGAAATATTCGTAAAAGCGTTTAAACAAAATTAATTGAAATGGTTAAATGTTTTAAGAAAACGTGAATGTGCAGAGTCATTTCAAAATTAAAACCCATGGTATCGAGATATTTATAGTTCTGTTTAACTGCTTACAAGTAATTTTCAAATACGACAAAAAGCCATATTTCATAGTCCAGCCGGTACAACATAGCGTTCAAAATGTTTCCCGTACATGGACCAGGCGCCGTGCTGACAAGACATTTTTCGGACTCAGCCGAGTTTGAGTTGGAAATTTTAATATTAATCTTATTAAAACTTCAAGGTTAAAATTCCAACTGAGACTGACTATCAGTACTGAATAGCCACTTGAAAAGAGTTGTTAACTTAAAGTTTAGTTTTAAACATGCTACTTAGATATAAATGACAAATAAATTTTCATTATCAAACTCAGCCGAGACTGAAAATGTTTTGTGAACATGGGGCCTGTGTTTATTTCTGTTTCTTTGAGATCACGAATTCTATTCAAGATATCTATCAGAGTTCTGCTAAAACCGGTGCTAGATGGAGAGAGATATCTCTCACTAAGAGACGCGTTCAAACCGAGTGCGATCTAAGCTTCCAAAGAAATTTCTAATAGATTTTTATTTACAAATGTAGGCTACGATATACAGTCATGTATAATCTTGACATTCTTTGCAATTATGTCAATTTATACTTTCATCATGCAGTAGATGTTTGCATATTAAAAGTCGTTTGAATCCTTTAATATGATATACCTACCGAGTGGCCCGCTGTTTCTCCTTCGGTGAACATGCTGGAACATCTTTCAAATCTTTCAATTGTGTCTCTTACGTCAAACTTTTCTTCGAAATATTCCCAGTCAGTTCCGAATTTAGGCTTAAATTAATAAATCCAAAATCATGAGGTGTAATATCAGGCAATTGTAAAAGCAGGTGATAGAATGTTGCAGATTTCGCATACAAAACTTATAAATTAAACTACATTGTTGTTTTATTAGTATAATAGTAAAACTTACAAAACCAAATTACACTTTTTGAACTGCAGGCCGCACTGTTACAAATATACGGACCGAGAGTATTTGGTCTGTATCTTTAAGACTCATGCAGTTGGTTTCTCATTATTTTTATTACCGTTGACAGAATATTTATATGAAATTACACTAAAGTGTCCAGTTAATAAATGTTTAGTAAAAGTTACAATTAAGGAGGTAGGTTACCTTCATATTTGTATGCGCGCATGTCCAACCGGAAGCTAACGTGACGATTTACGACAACGTTTACGACAAACTAAATGTGTTTGTATATTCATTCTTCTGAAAACAAATCATGAACTTGTCTTCGATCTGATGCTTTATGGTTTAATAATGCAGAAATAATGAATAAATTGCCGCAGAAACACTTCAAAACATTGTTGCCTTAAAATGACGTCATTGACGTCATGACGTTACGTGTCAGTTACCGCGCAAAATTAATAGCTTTTATCTTGAAAATACGTAATTCTGTACATTTTCTTTATTAGTATTTTTCAAATAACCATTATTTGCTGAAATATTTTTATGAGTATTTTGCTCTGAATAATAATCAATATTTTGCTTCTTTTATGTAGTTATATTGAAATGTTATGCGGAATGTAAGAAAATGGATGATGGCAACCAATGTTATTTGGAATATAGTTGGGTAAAAGGTTACTTGTTACGGCCATTTTCAAATAAAAAGTGTAGCAGTTTGATTTGTAATACCTATTTTTCAGGTTACATTGATAATTTGTTACTTACATACTAAAACTAAGATCTAAAATTGTTCAAATTTCAGTAGAAAATTGTGGTTTCTTAAATTGAATTGATGTTACCATGGAAACGAAGCCCGTGACCTATGTATCTAAATGTAAAATTCAAAAGCGTTGACACTGGTCTATTTCAGAAACACAGCTTCGGCTTTTATTTTCATTTCAACAATATCCATGAGAATAATAGCAGCACGCTGAACGATTTTTCCATGAAAAATGGCAGACGAGGGGTACTGCTGTACGTATTCTAAGCTATGAAATTTGTTTGAATAAATGCAAATAGCACGAAAATGTAACCTACGTTAGAAATAATATGTTTTAAAGCTACATCAACCAGAAAGATAATCTTATTCAATATTTTTTTTAAAGAAATTACGATAAACAGCAAGATATAAGCTATTTTAAACATCTCTGTTGCCATGGTTACTTTAAAATTTAAGAAAAATAGGGTACCATATAAAGTGCTTGGTATTGTGCTAATAATATTACCCAAATATATCATGTTGGTCATTAACAGAATGGCACTGAAGCCGTCGAAAACCCCTATTTTTATACATAGTTGTTTAAAAATGAGAGAAAATGCGTTACCATGGAAACACGAGCCCCGCGACATATACATGTTAAGCTTATATTAGAAAGATAACGTGCATACCAGTAAAATTATCAATTATGCAGACTTCTACGGATATCAATGAAACTAAAATACACTGAAAAGTGTTTAATATCCGTATTTTCCTTCTTCTTTCAATATGAAATACCTTTGGAGGGTCATGTTCTTCAAACCTGGATAAAAATTGAACTTGAAGGGACAGAGACAAACAAAATTGAGATTGTAGCAGTTAAAACTTCATATTACACGAAATACAAAAACATGCTGCGGTTCAACTAATTTGAATTTACCCTTGTAACAAGGTATCCTACCTCCTTAAGTTAGCAGTTTCTGCATAAACTTTATAATACTAGAACTTAAGACACTTTATCATGGTTTACTAGCACGTAGACATACAACATTGTTTTACATATACCTCGTCGTTCTCAATGCTTTCATTACCCATGGCTAGTGTGTGTTTATGTGAACTCTTTTTCCCGGAAATATTATCCATATCCATGTCAAACTTACAGTCTAGTTTTCTTGTGTCAACACATGTACACCTGAAAAATACAAGAACATGAATCATTATGGGATTTAAACGAAATAAAGTGAGATAATTCTATTTAATTTAATCACAGTTATTCCCACATTTAGGTACAGAAGAACAAACATATCGTTTTTGTATGTTATTAGTTGGTATACCTTAAATATTCTGCAGATACTCTAATACGACAATGAGTGTTATATCTACAAGAAGAGGAAGTGTGGAACACAAAAACCATAAACTTATAATGTCAACTTTTTCATCTCCCAGGCGAGGTCTGTTGTCTATTGACAGCTCTATCAATTCATAGATTTCTGTTATAATCGCTTAAAACTACATTGATCAGAGATATGAAATGCTTTTGTTTTATGCTCCTGCAGGTTTTATTGTCTACATCCTAACTGAAATAGTTGCTTCTTGAATGGATAAATGCATAACTGAAGCGTGAAAACTGTGGCTGAAAAGTAAATTCAAGTTCAATGAACGACTTACATGTACTTCTCATGTTTGTTTTCTTAAGCGCAATTTTGATATTTCATAAACGCTCATAAAATCAATTAATAAGGAGGTAAATGCATTTCCCTATCTTCCTTATATGTGTAATGCACTACATTTGTGTACCATCCATGACGTAGCAGTATGCGAGAAGGTCCTATATCAATACCGGACACAAATCGTGGGCCACTGCGAATGACTTACGCCTTATCGATGTGTTTTCGAAAAATCGCTTGAGATGTAGTAGCCATCATCTTTGAAGATCCACCTGGATTACGACATCCAGGTCTCTGCCTATCAGATGGGGCATATTGGGTTCTTCCTCCATATTAAAAGCTAAAAAGTCATAGCAATGTGATATTAATTCCCCCTTTCACCCACAACCCCCTACCCGTCCCCGTCCCCGTCCCCTCTAAAACATAACAAAGAAAGAAGTTTAAATGTGCAACTGCGGATGTGCTTGAATCTGTTACATTATACATGTATAGGCCTACTTTTAAAAATATATAAGTACTAAGATAATACTTACCTACAAATCTAAAGATAAAAGTGTTCTAAGTTCTCATTCCCTTAAACGCATATGAATATTTGTCGAATTTTTAATTCTTCTTTCTTCAAATTTTAAAACGTAAAAAAACTAATATTTTTATGACGAGTTTATCATTTCAATCTTGTATTCTAAACAATAAGCGTGGACAAAGCAATGTCACGATTCTCTCTGTATTATGAATAGTTATAACTTCCTTTTGCCCTATATAACAATGTTATTTTCTTTGTTTTCATTTATAATACAAGCCAAAGCAATACTATACGCGATGTAATCATTTCGTTTACATATCCGCAAAAAGCTTCCGTTTGACCTTGAGTTACTGAAATGCACCGGTTTTAGAAGGCCCATATTTTCGGTGTGTATATGTAATTTGAAATAAGGGAATTGTAAATAAAATACGTCCAAGTTACAAAAGACTGAATACATTAAAACTTTGTATCATTTTGAAAAATAGTGTATTAATGAATTATAAATAAAATACGTTTGAGTTACAAAAGACTGAATACATTAAAACTGCGTATCATTTTGAAAAATAGTGTATTAATTAATTATAAATAAAATACGTCTGAGTTACAAAAGACTGAATACATTGAAACTTCGTATCATTTTGAAAAAAAGTGTATTAATGAATTATAAATAAAATACGTCTGAGTTACAAAAGACTGAATACATTGAAACTTTGTATCATTTTGAAAAATAGTGCGTTTATGATTTGCTAATCATGCAATTGTAATTTTTTATTTTCATTTTGAAAAACATATATTTCAAAAAGCTAGGAAATTGCATATAAAAATACTGATGTTAATACTGGTGAAACTGTATTTATTTGTTTTGTTTTCGTTGGGTTTAATTTCATACCGAAACAATTACAGGTCATATGGCAACTTTCCAGATTTTGATGGTGGAGGAAGACCCCAGGTGCTCCTCCATCTGTTGTTTCGTAATGGGTGGGCACCTGGGCGGAACTACTGTTCTCCCGTAAGCCAGCTGAATGGCCTCATTTCAAGAATCCAGCGCCCTAGTCGAGGCTCGAACTCACATCGATGAGGAGTAAGTGATTCGAAGTCAGCAAACCTTGATCACTCGGTCACGGAGGCACCGTACTGCATATGCAGATACTGATGTTATCAAAATTGCAGATATTGACATTACTGTATTTGCATATAATAATGCGAATAAATTTGCAAATACTGATGATATTAATGCATTTGCAGATATCGATGTTCTTGTATTTGCAGATACTGACATAATTACATTTGCAGATAGTGTTGTTCAATGATTACATTGGTTGATACTAGTGCTATTCTATTTTCAGACACTGATGTTATTGCTTTTGCTGATACTGCTTTTACAGTATTTACAGATACTAATGTTATTACATTTATAAGTACAGATATTATTGTATTTGTAGATCTCGATGTCATTGTATTTTCAGAAGCTTTGTCGTTACATTTTTGAAGATACTGATGTTATTGCATCGACAGGTATTGATGTACTGCATTTGCATATACTGATGCTACTAGTATTACATTGGTCGATACTGGTGTTTTTTTCTATTTGCAGATACTCATGTTTCTGCACTTGCAGATAGATGTTATTGCATTTGCAGATACTGATGTTACTGCAGATGCCGATGTTTTTACATTTCAAGTACTGAAGTCGTTACATTTGCAGATACCGATGTTATTACATTTGCAGATACTGATATTACTGCAGATACTGTTGTTGCATTTGCAGATACTGATGCCACTGCAGATACTGATGTTATTACATTTGCAGGTACTGATGTTACTGCAGATACTGATGTTGTTGCATTTGCAGATACTGATGCCACTGCAGATGCTGATGTTATTACATTTGCAGATACTGATGCTGTTACATTTGCAGATACTGTGCTGTTGTTATTGCATTTGCAGATACTGATATCAATACATATGCCGATACTGGTGTTTTGCATCGGTAGATACTGATGTTATTGCATTTGAAGATACTTATTGTATTGCATTTGCATATACTGATGTTACTGCAGATACTGATGTTATTACATTTGCAGATACTGATATTACTGCAGATACTGATGTTATTACATTTGCAGATACTAAAGTCATTGCATTTTCAAATGCTGGTATTACATTTGCATATAGTAATTTTATTACATCTATAGATATTGGTGTTCCTGTATTTGCAGATACATATGTTATTGCATTGGCAGATACTGGTGTTATTATATTTGTACAAAATTATGTCATTACACTTGTATATACAGATAATAGTTCATTTGCAGATACTAATGTAAAATATTGGCAGATACTGTTGTAATTACATTTGCAGATAATGATGTCATTAGATTTGCAAATACTGATAATATTTCATTTGCAGACACTAATGTAAAATATTGGCTGATACTGTTGTTATTACATTTGCAGATAATGATGTTACTGCATTTATTGATACAAATATTAGTGAAGTTGCAGATACTGAAGATATTAAATTGGCAGATACTGATATTATTGCATTTGCAGACAATAATGTTACTGTAATTGATGATACTGATGTAGTTTCTTTTGCAGAAATTGGTGTTATTTTGCATTTGCAGATACTGACATCATAACATTTGCAAATACTGATGATACTATAATGACAGATACTGATATCTGCATTTGCAGATACTGACAACATAACATTTGCAAATACTGATGTTACTGTATCGGCAGATACTGATGTTATTGCATTTGCAGATACTTATTTCATTGCTTAGGCAGATACTGATGTAATTGCATTTACACATACTGATGTTACTGTAATTGATGATACTGATGCAATTTCCTTTGCAGATATTGATGTTATTGCATTTGCAGAAACTGACATCATATCATTTGCAAATACTGATGTTACTGTATTGGCAGATACTGATGTTATTGCATTTGCAGATACAGATGTAATTGCAATTGAATTCTAATGTCAATGCAATTTCAGATACTGATGTTTCTGCATTTGCGGATACTGATGTTATTGCATTGACAAATACTTTTTAACTGCATTTTCAGATACTGGTGCTTCTGAATTTGCATAAACTGATGTTTCTGCATTTACTGATACTGAATTTTCTGCATTTGCAGATACTGATTTTATAACATTGACAAATACTACTGTCACTGCATTTGCAGATACATGTACTGATTTTCTGCATAGGCAGATACTGATGTTACTACATTGACAAAAACTAATTTCACTGCATTTGCAGATACAGATGTTTCTCCATTTGCAGATTCTGATATTATCACTTTGACAAATACTATTTCACTACATTTGCATATACTGTTGTCTCTGAATTTGCAAATACTAACGTTACTGCATTTGCAGATAGTGATGTTACTGCATTTGCAGATATTGCTGTTACTGCATTTGCAGATACTGATGTGACTGCATTTGCAGATACTGATGTCACAGCATTTGCAGATACTGATGTCACAGCATTTGCAGATACTGATGTTACGGCATTTACAGTTACTGATGTTACTGCATTTGCAGATACTGCTGTTACTGCATTTGCAGATACTGATTTACTGCATTTGCAGATACTGATGTTACTGCAATTGCAGATACTGATGATTCTGAATTTGCACATATTTTGATGTCACAGCATTTGCAGATACCGATGATACTCCATTTGCAGATACTGATGTCACAACATTTGCAGATACTGATGTTATTGCATTTGCAAATACTGATGTTTCTAAAATTGCAAATACTGATGTCACTCCTTTTGCGTATATTGATGTTACTGCATTTGCAGATACGTATGTCACAGCATTTGCAGATACTGATGTTACTGCCTTTGTAGATACTGATGATTCTGAATTGCATATACTGTGATGTTACTGCGTTTGCAAATACTGATGTCACTCCTTTTGTGAAGACTGATCTTACTGCATTTGCAGACACTGCTGTTAGTGCATTTGAAAATACTGATGTTTCTGAATTTGCATGTACTGTGATGTTACTGCTTTTGCAGAAACTGATGTCACTGCATTTGCAAATACTGATGTCACTCATTTTGCATATACTGATGTTACTGCATTTGCAGACACTGATATTTCTGAATTTGCAGAAACTGATGTTACTGCATTTGCAGATACTACTGTTATTGCATTTGCAAATACTGGTGTTATTACATTTGCAGATACTGATATTACTGCATTTGCAGATACTGATGTTAATGCATATGCAGATACTGATAATACTGAATTTGCATATACTGATGTTACTGCATTTGCAAATACTACTGTTATTGAATTTGCAAATACTGATATTATTACATTTGCATATACTGATATTACTGCCTTTGCAGATACATATGTCACTGCATTTGCAGGTAGTGATGTTATTGCATTTGCAAATACTGGTGTTATTACATTTGCAGATACTGATATTACTGCATTTGCAGATACTCATGTCACAGCATTTTCAGATATTAATGTCACTGCACTACTGATGTCATTGCATTTGCAAATACTGGTGTTATTACATTTGCAGATACTGATATTACTGCATTTGCAGATACTCATGTCACAGCATTTTCAGATATTAATGTCACTGCACTACTGATGTCATTGCATATGCAAATACTGATGTTATTATATTTGCAGATACTGATATTACCGCATTTGCATATACTGATTGCACTGCATTTGCAGATACTGATGTTATTGCATTAGCAGATACTGATGCCTCTGACTTTGCATATACTGATTGCATTGCATTTGCAGATAGTGATGTCACTACATTTGCAGATACCGATGTTATTGCATTTGCAGATACTGTTGTTATTGCATTTGAAGACACTAATGTTTTTACATTTGCAGAAACTGATATTACTGCAAATACTGATGTTATTACATTTGCGGATACAGATGTTACTAATGTATTTACATTTGCAGATACTGATATCATTACATCTGCAGATACTGATATTACTGCAGATACTGATATTACTCCATATACTGATGTTATTTCCTTTGCAGATACTGATATTACTGCAGATACTGATGTTATTACATTTTCAGATACTGATATTACTGCAGAACTGATCTTATTATATTTGTAGATACTGATATCAATACATCTGCAGATACTGGTGTTATTACATTTGCAGATACTGATATTACTGCAGATACCGATGTTATTACATTTGCAGATACTGATATTACTGCAGAACTGATGTTACTACATTTGCAGATACTGATATCATTACATTTGCAGATACTGATGTATTTACATTTGCAGATACTGATACTATTACATTTGCAGATACTGATTTTACTGCAGATACTGATGTTTTTACATTTGCAGATGCTAATCCTATCTAAGTGAAACCATCTACTATTCCATCCAACAAATTAGCAATAACATTTTTGTGAATTCTGTCTTGATTTTGAAAAATTATTCATAACTTATTTCATTCTAAAGGTCTTCTGGGCTGCTAGTAATAGTGATATGTAAATGTTTTCTCAGGCATGGTATTAAAGTTCTTGACTTTTTATGATATCTTTAATCATGTCTATTCTATGCCCAAACTATACTTATATCGCAATTTTACAAAATCTGTACAAAAAGATATCTTAGATGTCCTGAATGTTTCATTTTTGTAACAATTCATCCACAAGAAAAAATGAAATTTCAAAACTTTTTGCACATCAAAATAATTCTTTTTATAATTTATTCTAATCAAGATATTTGAAAATTTGAAAAGTTTCTGTTACCACCATTGCTTTTTAATTGATTATCATATGTCATTAGAATTATCTTATACTTAACTACAAACCAAGAACTATTGAAAAGAGCTAAGATACTTTTAGACCCATAAAAACTTTATCTTTTGTTGCTGAAGTAAAAAAAAAACAAAATGAAAATGAAAAGAACAAAACAAACAATAATTGTTTATATAACTTCAGCCCATAATTAAACCATAGATGTAAAGGAAGTGGAACACATGACCAAACACTGAGAGTATATAACTGAATTTTATTTTAACTTCAGCACATGTTAATCAAAAAAGTAGGTATTGAATATCTTCTACATTCAAACATGTCTACAATGTAAATATCTCAAGTAACATAATTTTTTCATATTCTATATAAACAACAACAATAAAAGTATAACATGAGATAAACCACACTTTAACACTAGTAGTGTCATTAAAATATTATTTTTTATGTGTTTGGTTCTGTATAGATTCTTCTGTATATTTTCTCTTCTTCACCTTCTAAATGAGCTGCTAATCTCGCCATTGTAAACAATAAATCACTTAGTCTGAAAAATAAAAAAATTGAGCCGTGCCATGGGAAAACCAACATAGTGGGTTTGCGACCAGCGTGGATCCAGACCAGCCTGCACATCCACGCAGTTTGGTCAGGATCCATGCTGTTCACTTTCAAAGCCTATTGCAATTAGAGAAACTGTTAGTGAATGGCATGGATCCTGACCAGACTGCGCGAATGCGCAGGCTGGTCTGGATCCATGCTGGTCGCAAACCCACTATGTTGATTTTCTCATGGCACAGCTCATTAATGTTTACTATTTTTCAAAATATGTTTTCTTTTCTAAACAAGTGGATTTATTACAAGAGCACCAGAAGCAAATAAAAACCAGACACTTATGATAAATACTTCTCAAAAAAATCCTGATTAAAGCAATAGGTTTATCAGTTTCAAGTCCATCGCTACAATTTATTCTAGAAAGGTTTTTCTTACTTTTAAATAATGTTTTCCTGGTCATTACATGGTTCAATTTTTAAGTCATACTATAGCATTAAGGTAAAGGACCCATAGTGACACTGGGTAATTTCTGTGTTATTACGTAATTACTCATTCGGCAATTTGGCATTCTTCTGACATATATGTAGCACATTACACATGTACCATACAAATATGGCTTGTCGTAAGAAAAAGAGAATGCAGAAATCGCATATATGGTGAATACATATACGTAATTTGCTGGTTGTTTAAATATGGGTCCACTACCTTAATCAAAATAAAAGTAAGCACTTGTGCTAAGAAAAGATTTTAATACCTTTTACACATTTTATGAACCATTGACTTTCGTGATCTAGCATACAACATAATATTTATTTGTTTATTGTTTTTATTGGACTTTAAGATGATTTCATTTTAGATGCTATGATGATTTTCCAGCTTTGATGATGGAGAAAGACACAAGGTGCATAATCTCAGCTTGTTATCATACAGACATGTAGGCAATCAGGTTTCACAACAAACCTGCAAGCTAAATGGATGTTTCCTCATATATGTGACTTGAATACCAGTCGTTTCACCCCCTGGATGTTTCACCCCTAGTTGTTTCACCTCCCAAAACCCTAGTTGTTTCACCCCCCATGTGAATATGAAAAGTATGATTGATTTTAGTTGAAGTTTCAGTTTAAATTATCGAAAAAGAGGTTTAATCCTAAAAAGAATGGCTATAAACATGCAATTATGATATATGCCTATTTCTCGTCGATCCGAGCTTTCTCATCGATTCGAGCCCTTGTATTTTAGTAAAATTCATGCTCAAGTAGCATGTTCTTCCATCAGAAACTTGTGTAATTTACATTTTAAAATGCCTTGGAAAATATCAGTCATGAAACCACTGGAAAATTGAGTAAATACCTCTTTTAATATTTCACATCAAAAATTGCTTATTTCAAAAGGAAATTACACAGTGGGCAATATTGTGACCCAAAATTTCAAATTAAAAGCATCCTGAGCATATTTTGACTGTTGTAACAAGTGAACAAGAAGTCAGTCTTTATAGAAACTTGCTTTATGGAAATAGACTGTGCAAACATTAACACTTATTGACCTACCAAACAAAGGGCTCGAATCGATGAGAAAGTTTTAAAAAGATGTAGAGTTTGACCTCCTTCAGTCTCTTGCAAAAATGTACATATAAAAGATGATAACATTGTAATTCTCATTGTCCATTGTTAAATGCAAATATTTTTGTACCAAAAAACAAAAAATATTTAATTGAACAGGTTTACAGAAATATACACAACCCTAAAAGATTTAAGAGGCTCGAATCAAGGAGAAAGCAGCATATAATAATGTTAGTTGATGTATGGTGAATAATTAAGCCTTTGTAGATAAAGAAGTATAAAATATTTTTATAGCTCTTTGAGATAATACAGCAACTCTTTTGTTGTTGTTGTTTTTTAATGTGTCAATAGCTATTCTGTTAAATTTAAATATTTTGTGTTTTCAAAACACTAATAATTAAAATCAGCAACACATAAATATAATTAATGTCATAATTTAATCATAAAAAGATATATTTGATTGATGTAAACATGTATAAATAAACAATTTACCACACCTTATTACAAATAACGTTAAGTTACATGTGTATATAATCAAAGAACTAATTTAATCCTATTATCACATAATTATCATGTTTAACATGATTAAAGGGTCAGTTTGCTGTGTAGTTCCAACAAATAAAAAATACGAAAACTGTAAACTTTTAACATCATTGAAGTTACGTCATACTCAGATAAATCTGGATAATTTATTTTTTAACTTAATATTAAATAATGTTGCGGGCTCGTTCTCCGCCATGTATTTTCTGTCACAGTCCTGTGCATGCCCGGCATCTTGCTGTATCATGTGACATCTGTGAACAGTGGCAGCACATCAAGTGTGGAACCACTGGTAATTATATTAATTATCATTTTATTGGTTTCTAAATAACTTCTGTTATCAAATTTTTCCAGATATTAAAAAAGTTAAGTTAATTCAACAAAAATACATAACAGACCATGTTATTTATTCTCACCAAGGTATTTTACAATACATCATGAAGTTAGGAAAAATATTAACCTATCATATAAAATATTAATCACATTAGATTTTTCTTTGTTTCTTGATTAGTATACAATAAGTTATTTGATTTTTTTTTTAAATAGTGCATATGAACGAAAAATTATTTTGGTAATTTTCACATTTTTTTCGTTACAGGTATCTACGGTGGCATAGCGGGGACATAGAAAATATTTTATTTATCACGTGCTCATGTGTTAGCTTCCACGTGCGAACGTGTTAATTCACGTGCGCACGTGATAAATAAAATATTTCCTATGTGGTCTATGCCAACCTAGGTATCACACGTGCTGATTACAAGAAAGCCGTAGATGTGGACAGGACCTTCAATTCGAAGAATATTGTTTCACACTGATGATAAGTAGAAAATACAGTGGATGATAAATTATACCTTAAATTACAATTGTAAAAAATGAAGACTTCCACTATATGTAGTATAAGTTACAATTATGAAGAGTTCAGCTGTAAAATTGAATTCACTGCCAATTTTGTAGAATTGATTCATCATTAAAACGAATAATCAAAATTTTTAGGACCTATGTTTTACTTATACAAGGTAGAGGTAATGGATGTTGAGGTTGAATCAGGTATCATCATAGACCAGCTCAACCAGTCCTTTACGGCGTTTATGTGTATAGATGAAAGTGGTCATACTTGTTAAAATATTTATGTGATATTAAATATAAAAGTTTTTTTTTCAAATGCACTTACATATGTGTCACTGATGATTACATAAGGACAAAGTTCACTGTGATTATATGTGTGTAAATGAAAGTGGTGATACTTGTTAAGATATTTATGTGTTTTTTTTCAAATGTGCTTATTTTTGAAAGAAAATAGTTCAATAATGTACAATATAATAAAATATATGAAAATACAAGTGTTTCCTTGTTTAATTCAATAAAGAATTAAGAATGACCCTTTCTGTCTTTAGTTACACTGTGTCTGGAATGTAGAATGTGTATCAAGTGTCAGCTGCCAATCAGTGACACATTAATTTCACAGGAATTTCAAAAATGAATTGACATAGAATTTCACAGGAATTTCATAGGAATTCACACCTCTCTGAGTAGCCTCTCCCCAACCCAACTAGCAAATCCTTGCCATTTTATCTTTAACATCCATTAAAATTAGGTATTTTTGGCTTTTTCTTTTAAATTCTATATTCTGAAATAAACATGCAGTTTTTACATTCATTGAAATAAGTCTTGTCGTGTAATGATGCTTTTTTAGAAATTACTATGTAGTCATTTGTATTGATATAACCTGGAACAACTGATACGTATTAGACCTTCCTGATATAACTAATTAATTTTTCACTGATTTTTTTTTCCATTTGTCTCAAAGTTATCTACACATTTTGCCTAAAATAAACATTCAAGCAAATTAATTTTTTGAATAATGTACACATTTAACTATAATCTGCAACAACTTTTTAAATACTACAGGATTATTATTAAAAACTTAATCAAAATTTTTCTGTAATTCAAGAGGTATAATAAATTTTCTAAGTTTCTAAATTATGTAGTCTATTTCAATGAAATAAATAACATTTTTTTACTGATTTTTTTTCAGTTTGACTCAAAGTTATCTACACATTTTGCCTAAAATGAATATTCAAGCAATTCATTATTGAATAATTTACAAGAAGGAATATTATAATTTACTTTTTATATATTTTTGTGAGTTTTTCTAAAAAAATACTTTAATTATTTTGATTTATTCAGGAATAAAAAATATATGTAGATCTACAAAAATTAACATATCAATTTAATTCAACAGACCTATAAACTGCAAAAACTACAGAATTATTCTTAAAATTTAATCAACATCATTATTTATTTCCAAATAATAATCAAAGTTGCTGAATATGTTGATTAAGTATGTGATAAAGTTCTGCTGTTATGCTTCTTTGATCTGAGACTGCTCAACACCTTGTAGACTATTAATCAAAGATCAGTCAAGTATAAGGATAGATCAATTAACACCTATTTAATGACTATAAATAATTAGGGGGTGAAACATCTAGGGGTGAAACAACCAGGAGGTGAAAAGTCTAGGGGAGAAACGTCTAGGAGGTGAAACGTCTTGATACCTGTGACTTGGTGCAAGACTCATATCTACAGTGGTGAGGGACAATTGATCTGAGATCAGCGTGGACTTGTCTGTCTTACCTGTTTAAGTATTTCAGTGGTTGATCTGAGATCAGTGTGGACTTGTCTGTCTTACCTGTTTAAGTATTTCAGTGGTTGATCTGAGATCAGTGTGGACTTGTCTGTCTTACCTGTTTAAGTATTTCAATGGTTGATCTGAGATCAGTGTGGACTTGTCTGTCTTACCTGTTTAAGTATTTCAGTGGTTGATCTGAGATCAGTGTGGACTTGTCTGTCTTACCTGTTTAAGTATTTCAGTGGTTGATCTGAGATCAGCGTGGACTTGTCTGTCTTACCTGTTTAAGTATTTCAGTGGTTGATCCGAGATCAGCGTGGACTTGTCTGTCTTACCTGTTTAAGTATTTCAATGGTTCAGTATCCATTTCCCTGGCCCTGACTACTGTTGTTACCCTGATGAAAGCAACAGTTGATTAAGTACTTGATAACAAAACAATAAAGTTTTCAAAAAGTTCTAGAGAAACATCTCTACCAAAATTGTACAACCTTTCAGTTAGATGGTTGGTTCCAAGAGGGTGAACGTAACTTTTAGCAATTGTGATTAAACCTTTACGTAGGCTACGCAACACTAATAAAATAGGTATAGTCCCCAAACAACCAGCCCCATTCTTTAGTGAATGGCACCCAATATGTATGTGAATAAATTTCACTGTTGCAAATATCATATACACATTTCATTGGCTTTATGGGCAAAACTGGTAAACTTTGGCCAAAGCTAAAACCAAACAAGTGCTGTGTGTAAGACAGCCAATGCTCACTATTCAAATTGATGTCCAAGAAGCAGGAATCTTTTACTAAATGGTAAAATATCTACAGAATTTCATTTCAGTCTCTGCATTAGTTTTAATATGGAGATAGTAACTTGCACACAAAACTTTAACCAGGATTTTAATTAATTTAGCCAAAATGCATGTCAGGATTATAGTTTTATAACCCCAAAGACACAGGTGAAGTTTCAAATCAATATCTGCATTAGTTTTGGAGACAGTAACTTGCAAAACATTAACCAGGATTTTCTAAGCAAAACAGGGGCATAATTTGCCCAAAATACATGTTGAAGTTATAGAACTAGACCAAGTGAGGTTGTTAATTGACCTAGAAAAAGAAACAAGAGGGCCAAGATGGCCCTAGGTCACTCACCTGAGAAACACACCATAACAGTGTAAGCTTGTTTGACCTAGTGATTTCATGGAAACAACTATTCTGGCCAATTTTCATTCAGATTGAACAAAAAATGTGGTCTCCTGAATCTAAGTAAGTATTTTCTTAAATATATCCTGGTGACCTAGTTTTTGACCCAAGATGACCCATATTCAAACCTTACCTAGATTTTATCAAGGCAATCATTCTGACCAAATTTCATAAAGATCAGGTGAAAATACAGTCTCTATCTCATACACAAGGTTTTTATATGATTTGACCTAGTGACTTACTGTTTGACCCCAGATGACCCATATTCAAATTCGACCTAGATTTCATCAAGGCAATTGTTCTGACAAATTTTATGAAAATCAATTGAAAAATACAGTCTCTATCATATACACAAGATTTTTCTATAATTTGACCTAGTGACCTAGTTTTTGACCTCAGATGACCCATATTCAAACTCGATCTAGATTTCATTAAGGCAATCATTCTGACCAAATTTCATGAAAATCAATTGAAAAATACAGCCTCTATCGCATACACAAGGTTTTTCTGCAATTTGACCTAGTGACCTAGTTTTTAAACCCAGATGACCCATTTTCGAATTTGGCCTAGATTTCATCAAGGTTATCATTCTGACCAAAATTCATGAAGATCAATTGAAAAATACAGCCTCTATCGCATACACAAGCTAAATGTTGACAGACAGACAGACAGACAGACAGACGCTGGACATTGAGCGATCACAAAAACTCACTTGAGCATTGCTCAGGTGAGCTAAAAAACAAGAGCTGTCGGAGGACAGCGACGCTCAACAATTCAACAACCTTGTCAATTGAATGAATACAAAAGTCAAAAAGGGGGCATAACTTAGTAAAAAAGCAAAACAGGGTTATGGAACCTGCATAGTGCTTATCAGCTCATGACAGTGGACAAGTGTGTGAAGTTTCAATCCATTCCCATTAGTGGGTACTGAGATACCAGCTTACATATAAGAATTTAACCAAAAACTCCTAAGTTGAAAAAGGGGCATAATTTTGTAAAATGCGAAGTAGAGTTATTGACCCTTTGCACTGCATGTCATATCATGACTGTGAACAAGTGTGTGACATTTTAATCCTTTCCCATTAGTGGATACTGAGATACCAGCTTACATAAAAAACTTAACCAAAAACTGTGAAGTCAAAAAGGGGCATAATTTTGAAAAAAAAATGAATAGAGTTATGGGACCTGCTTTGTGCATGTCAGATCATGACAGTGAACAAGTGTGTGAAGTTTCAATCCATTCCCATCATGAAGTACTGAGATACCAGCTTACATACAAAACCTTAACCAAAAATTTCTAAGTCAAAAAAGGGGCATAATCTTATAAAAAAAAAAGCAAAACAGAGTTATGGAACCTGAGCAATATAAGTCAGTTTATCACAGTAAATAAGTGTGTGAAGTTTCAATCCATTCCCACAAGTGGTTACTGAGATATCAGCTTACATACAAAACCTTAACCAAAAATTTCTAAGTCATAAAAGGGGCATAATTTTGTAAAAAAGCAAAACAGAGTTATGGAACCTGTGCAATGTAGGTCAGTTTATCACAGTGAATAAGTGTGTGAAGTTTCAATCCATTCCCACAAGTGGTTACTGAGATACCAGCTTACATACAAAACCTTAACCAAATCGGGATGCCGACGCACGGGCGAGTCCAATAGCTCTACTATTCTATGAATAGTAAAGGTAATAAGTTTCAAAGCTATATGCCTTTAAGAAATATCTATATGTACTTGCACACGATTTTCTAAGTCCAAAAGCATGCATAATTTGGCCAAAATATATGTCAGAGTTATGGGTCTAGACCCAGTGAGGTTGGTAATTGACCTAGAAAAGAAACAAGAGGGCCAAGATGGCCCTAGGTCGCTCACCTGATAAACACACCATAACACACCATAACAGTGTAAACATGTTTGACCTAATGATTTCATGGAAAAAAATATTCTGACCAATTATTAAAATTGGAGCAAATAATCTTGAGAATAAATAAGTATTTTCTTTGATTTGACCTAGTGACCTAGTTTTTGACCCCAGACTACCCATATTCGAACTTGACCTAGATTTCATCAAGCCAACCATTCTGACCAAATTTTATGAAATCCAGTGTAAAATGCAGTCCCTACTGCATACACACGGTTTCTCCTTGATTTGACTTAGTGACCTAGTTTGTAAGCCCAGATGACCCATATTCGAACTTGACATAGATTTCATCAAGGCTATCATTCTGACAAAATTTCATGAAGATCAGTTGAAAAATACAGCCTCTATCGCATACACAAGATTTTTCTTTGATTTAACCTAGTGACCTACTTTTTGACCAAGATGATCCATAATTGAACTTGACCTAGATTACATCAAGGCAATCATTCTGACCAAATTTCATGAAGATTAATTGAAAAATACAGCCTCTATCGCATACAGAAGGGTTTTCTTTGAATTGACCTAGTGACCTACTTTTTGAGTCCAATGACCCATAATCAAACTCAACGTAGATTTTATCAAGGCAATCATTCTGACAAAATTTCATGAATATCAATTGAAAAATACAGCCTCTGTCGCATACATAAGATTTTTCTTTAATTTGACCTAGTGACCTAGTTTTTGACCTCAGATGACCCATATTCAAATTCGACCTAGATTTCATCAAGGCAATCATTCTGACTTAATTTCAGGAAGATCAACTGAAAAATATAGCCTCTATCGCATACACAAGGTTTTTCTTGGATTTGACCTAGTGACCTACTTTTTGACCCTAGATGACCCATATTCAAACTTGACCTATATTTCATCAATGCAATCGTTCTGACCAAATGTCATGAAGATCAATTGAAAAATACAGCCTCAATCGCATACACAAGGTTTTTCTTTGATTTGACCTAGTGACCTAGTTTTTGACCCCAGATGACCCATTTTCGAACTCGGCCTAGATTTCATCAAGGCAATCATTCTGACCAATATTCATGAAGATTAATTGAAAAATACAGCCTCTATCGCATACACAAGGTTTTTCTTCGATTTGACCTAGTGACCTAGTTTTTCATCCGAGATGACCCATTTTCGAACTCGGCCTAGATTTTATCAAGGTTATCATTCTGACCAATATTCATGAAGATTAATTGAAAAATACAGGCTCTATCGCATCCACAAGGTTTTTCTTCGATTTGACCTAGTGACCTAGTTTTTGACCCGAGATGACCCATTTTCGAACTCGGCCTAGATTTCATCAAGGTTATCATTCTGACCAATATTCATGAAGATTAATTGAAAAACACAGCCTCTATCGCATACACAAGGTTTTCCTTTGATTTGACCTAGTGACCTACTTTTTGATCCCAGATGACCCATTTTCGAACTCGGCCTAGATTTCATCAAGGTTATCATTCTGACCAAATTTCATGAAAATCAGTTGAAAAATACAGCCTCTATCGCATACACAAGCTAAATGTTGACAGACAGACAGACGACAGACGACAGACGACGGACGCCGGACATCGAGCGATCAGAAAAACTCACCTGAGCATTGCTCAGGTGAGCTAAAAACAAGAGCTGTCCATAAGACAGCCAAGCTCGACTATTCGAAATATTGTCCCAGAAGCAGGAAAATATTACCCAAAAAGGTTAAATATCAAAAGAGTTTTAAGTTCAAAAGGGGAAATAATTTGACCAAAATGCATATCAGAGTTATGGGACTTGCTGCTATGAACTAAATTTATAGCCCCGAAGGCACATGTGAAGTTTCAATTCAATATCTGCATTAGTTTTGGAGATAGTAAGTTGCATGTGAAACTTTAACCAGAATTTTCTAAGTCCAAAAGGGGCATAATTTGACCAAAATACATGTCAGAGTTATGGGACTTGACCCAGTGAGGTTGGTAATTGATCTAGAAAGAGAAAAAGTAAGTTTCAAATCTATATGCCTTTTAGTAATAGCTGTATGTACTTGCACGCAAAACTTTAACCTGGATTTTCTAAGTCCAAAAGGGGGCATAATTTGGCCAAATTGAAGGTCAGAGTTATGGGACTTGCTGCTATCAACTAGTTTTATAACCCCGAAGACACATGTGAAGTTTTAATTCAATATCTGCATTAGTTTTGGAGATAGTAACTTTTATGTAAAACTTTAACCAGAATTTTCTAAGTCTAAAAGGGGGCATAATTTGCTCAAAATACATGTCAGAGTTATGGAACTTGACCCAGTGAGGTTGGTAATTGATCTAGAAAAAGAAAAAATAAGTTTCAAAGCTATATGCCTTTTAGAAATAGCTGTATGTACTTGCACGCAAAACTTTAACCAGAATTTTCTAAGTCCAAAAGGGGGCATAATTTGGCCAAAATGAAGGTCAGAGTTATGGGACTTGCTGCTATCAACTAGTTTTATAACCCCGAAGACACATGTGAAGTTTCAATTCAATATCTGCATTAGTTTTGGAGATAGTAACTTGCATGTAAAACTTTAACCAGAATTTTCTAAGTCCAAAAGGGGGCATAATTTGCTCAAAATACCAGTCAGAGTTATGGAACTTGACCCAGTGTGGTTGGTAATTGACCTAGAAAAAGAAAAAATAAGTTTCAAAGCTATATGCCTTTAAATGATAGCTGTATGTACTTGCATGCAAAAATTTAACCAAGGTGTGACGCTGACACCAGGGTGAGTAGAATAGCTAGACTATTCTTTGAATAGTCGAGCTAATAAGTTTCAAAGCTATATGCCTTTAAATGATAGCCATTGTACTTGCATGCAAAACTTTAACCAAGGTGTGGCAGATGCCAGGGCAAGTAGAATAGCTTGACTATTCTTTGAATAGTTGAGCTAAAAACCAGCTGAACTGAAAAAAAGTTTTACATGTGTTCTATACTGAAACTGTCAAACACACTTCAGATTTTCTTCTCCCTCCCTGACAAATCTTGTGAATATTCATAATCACATGCATGCACGATTTCTGATCGCTTCTCGGTATAAATCTTTGATGTTAAAGTTCTCGTATGAGACACTTTTACACCAGCAATTTACCTAGAAATACAATTACTGTCAAACTTTTTGTCAAATTATCTAGATGCATGTTTCTCAAGATATGGTCATTTTACACATTTTTTCCAAAATTACTAGTTTCAAACCTACTCACAGTAAGATGTAAAATTCCCTCAGGTAACTACTATCCAATCATTATTGGTTTTGATTTGACTGACAATAGATAATGAACACCATAAAACCCCTATAGAAAACTCTAAGTATCAGATACCTTCTCTCAGCTCTTCTACAGATAGATCTGGCTACATGAAGGGATGCTGCACACTTCCCGCCAGACTGAAATATATACACAACAAGTTCAGCTGAACATTCTAGAACAAGCTAATATAGTTACTCCCACCTATAAATTAAATGACTGATCACAATCTTGGCCCTGGTAATAAGTTAAACTGCTTTTGCAATGCTCATTCTGCAAGACCAATACAAGCAAGGAACCAGTCAATCCAGCCAGAGAGCAGAGTTAGTAGAATTCAGCTCTCCTCCGAGGAAGGTATGCTTTGTGGTTACTAGAGTTAACCCATAGTCCATAAGTTGAACTTGCTAACGTTAAAACTAGCTATATTATTAGCAATAATTAGAACATTCTAGTTTCGGACATCTTTGATGATGTAATGGAAAACAAGAAAATCATAATCATATTGTGCTGGACATGTAGCTGACAGGCATTTACTATATTAGGCAAAACATAAAATTTTGAAGCAAGAATTTCAGAAATGTTGTTCCATGTATTATGCCCATAACACAATTGATCAAACATTCATCTACATTTTGATTTATATCTAGCAGGGTCACTCAAAACGAAATTCATTTTTGAAAGACCCTGACCTTAGTAGAGAACTTGGCAAAGTTGTTTAAACAACTTGAGTATTTTCAAGAAGTTTGTCTTTAAAGTTTTTTGATCACCATTCATGAAAATTTCTAATGAAGCTAAATTAAGTGGCAAATGATGTATAAATTTAAATTTTTACAGCCTACTTACTGGTAATATAAAGTTTTTCAGGGGAGGTAAATCCTCAGTATACTCATCTATCCATGATTCTAATGTTGGTACATAATTCTCACTAAAAGCTGTTAAATCTGAAACATATAGAAACTGTTGGACACAATATGAGCTGTGCCATGTGAAAACCAACATAGTGGCTTTGTGACCACCATAAATCCAGACCAGCCTGCGCATCCCCAGTCTGGTCAGGATCCATGCTGTTCGCTAACAGTTTCTCCAATTCCAATGGGCTTTAAAAGCGAACAGCATGGATCCTGACCAGACTGCGGGGATGCGCAGGCTGGTCTGGATCCATGCTGGTCGCAAACCCACTATGTTGGTTTTCTCATGGCACGGCTCAATATTATGTTTAAGATATCCAAAGAATACTATGATGTTAGTCAAACAAAGGGGTCTTACAAGCTAACATAGTGTGGTTACCTTTAAGTGCATCATCCCACAGTGTGGTAATGAACTAATGATGGTGACCACTAAATGACTCTAAAGTATACTTTAAACAATATATTCAGTGAACTATTACAATTCCTATTAACCTACTTCATGCAACAACTTCTTATCAAAATCACAGAAGCCTGTAATTCTTAGACTATCAATAATGCTCTGGTCAAGTAAAAACATTTTATGGACAAGGTTGTTCTTTTACATATATAGACTTTTTGATAAGTTATTCAAATAGTTTTGCCCTTGTGATTGAAAGATGTTCCATAATATGCTGATAAAAACTTACTACTATGTTTTTCCCTGGCTGATGATTTTGGAGTAGCAATATTTGAGCTAACATCTTGTAGTACACATTGTATCTGGAAACATAATGACTTCGAATTAGACATATTTAACACACTATATCTGAAAACATAATGACACTGAAGTTGCTAACATCTTGTAGAACATCTTGTTGCTAACAATTTGAGCTAACATCTTGTAGAACATCTTGTTGCTAACAATTTGAGCTAACATCTTGTAGAACATCTTGTTACTAACAATTTGAGCTAACATCTTGTAGCTCAAACTGTATCTGAAAACATAATGACTATAAAGTCTATACAAGGGACATAACTCAAAAACAAAGATCAGACATAAAACTCTCAAGAATATATGCATATTCACTTCATGTAAATGTTGTATACCAAGTTTTGTTTGAAATGGATGGAAGATGTAGGAGGAGTTGAGCACACAAGGTACAGATTTAGTTGTTATGATTATAGTAAAGTCCAAAAATGAGGCATAACACAAGAAGAAATAGGATATGAAAGTGAAAGCAATAGGAATGGAAATTGTACAAGCTAAGTACGTGTACAGGAAAGTGCAATGGAATGACAGAATGACCTTTTGCTGAACTGTTTATTCAGGTAGTATTCTACCATATGTCATGTGGCTGTTTGACATCATATTGTTATCCCCCCTGTCTGCTCATCAACAACTGTTAATTTCAGATTTTATCACTGCTGTTTTGCTTTTTTGTTTAGCCGCCAAACAAATCAAACCCTATTAGAATAATTCATTTTAATGTGAAAAGTCTTATAACTTGTAAAGGAAACATCTATAGGTTGAAGAAACACAGCCTACTGACCTCTTCCAATCTGTCTATAAAAGGATGCCCTGCTTCTTTACAATACTCTCTTGCTAACCTGAAAATAAACAACAGTTATCTTTATCTGTAAAAATGATTTTATAGTTCTATTTGTTAATGTCAAAAGTAAGAATAAGGCAGGCTAGCTGCCTTAAAACGAAACATTACAGAATGTGCCAATCTATGAATAAAATCAAATCAAACAGACAGGAATAACCATATCATTTACTAGATTTTTATAGTTCAAATTAAAAGGGAATTTTGGCTAAAACTATGAAATTTTATCATAAAGAATTCTAAATACTTCAGAGTTATCTTTGGTGCCAGTGTTCTAAAATCTTATGGAAGTATATTCAATTTCTTCTTCTTACTACTACAGGTGAATTGTTCATGTAAAAAAATTAACAAGCAAGCAAATGAAAACATGCTATTTCAAACATCAATTGCTTACCCTATAGCTGATGTAAGTTCATCTGTGCTTCCTAAAGCTTCAAAAACAATGTCATCTTTCCTCCGTCGTTCCCCGGTAAACGTTGCTGAGGAACCTGTAATATATAATGAAATCAATTTTTCACAGAACTTAAAGAATACCCTAAAAGATTACATCTTCAATAAATGCTTTCTTCGTTCTTTTACATTCTTTACAAAAATCTGATGATATTCAGCATGTTTACAAATATATATGAATAACTATGCTTTTGTAAAGATCTTTAATTTAAGGTCCCGAGATTGGATCAAGTGACTCTGGTGAGAAAATGTAGTGAACAAGTCACTCTTGCTTCTACTATCTTGCTTCTACTAATTATCATTTTACTGCACTTACTTTAAACCACAACAAGATTAGCTCAACACAAACAATTCATATTTAGGCATTCAATAAATTATACAAACCTTTATCCCCAGTTTTTGTGTAAATTTTCATAAATCTTCTACACTCAATCAAGCATTTTGGATGCCTAAACAGAAAAAAAGAAATGCAGTTGTTACCAGCATATGATACAATGCATTGCATTATTTTATTCTGTGAAATTCATTGATGCAAAGTGGAACTGACTAATAACAACTAGAGCTATCACTAAAGGTGATGAATGTACCCCCATATGCACTGACACAGTACATTGCAATTTCACGCACACAAGACTGCATAATTATGTGGACTGTATTTATATAGACTGTATGTATACAGTATAGTAACAAAAAACAAAGTCCCATAACTATGCAGAATATTTATCTAAAAGAAAGTGACATGAACCATGCACATGATTATTCTTTTACCCTGTCAAGAACAAAATATTGGAATATGTCCAAGACAACCCATATCTAGGCTTCTCTTTCTCCTACAATGATCTCAAATAGAAATTGCACATCACTCTTAGAAGAAACCTTAGACACTGCCAATAGACTCCCAGATAAACGCATACATCTTGCTTATTCAATCTAACAATTCCCAATTTAGGCATTTTCTGACTCATTTTTCCCAAATGTAAAGGCCCCGGCCCCATTTCCAAACTGGTGGGAAAAAACACTGATGTGACCTTTGACCTACTGATTTCAAAATCAAAAGGGGTCATCTGCTGGTTAAGAATTTAGTACAGGCGCTGATAGTATTTCTTAGCATTGAACTTCATTCTCAAGTCCTGTACCCATTGATGTAAGTTAGATGGCACTCATGGCCCTGTTCAAGAGAAATCATCTATAAAGAGTCGGACCTCGCATATCTGACTAGTCCTGTAAAGTCATTTATGAGGCACAGAAACAGCAATGCATGGCCACAGTAGCAGCATGTCTAAACTAGGACTAGCTTTATCGATGACCTTGGTTTTGTGTAATTGTCTTTCATATTACAAACCATTAGAATGTGATAATAACCATTTTGCATTTGATTTTGACATGTTTTACATAATTATTACAGCTCATTTTATTTATTCTGGCTATATACACCTATATTTAGCTATATATATTTAATTTGATGAATTTTCTAGGACCTGATCATGAAAAATGTTGAGAAACATAGGCATGCAGTTTAAATGTTTTCTGTAATAAATCAAAGTATCTTCTTAACATTTTAAAACAAAATATTGATTCTGAAAACTAAGAAAGATGTTTTTCATGGTTTTTCTAATGTCATTGAAATTTGAATACCTAGACTAGAGGCTAAAAAAAATCAAGAACGCTAAATAACTGCTAAATTTTGCCTTTTATAAAGGAATCTTATATAAAATTTAATAATGTCATAAAAAAGCTTACATATATGTTACATTTCTACTACTTAAATTCGGATGACATCGCAATAATTTGACAAAAACGCTTGCAAATCTTCGCATTTTTATTTTTCACAATTTTGACAGCTACCTCCTTTGCAGAGAGTATCTGCTGGAGTCCGGCTTCTAAAGCGGAAACGTTGTTTTTCATTCTTGGACTCGGTACCAGAGCCGGTGCGTAAGCTCAGCGAAGAACACGTGAAAAAGAAAAACAACAAGAAAGATAGTAATTTTTTGCTGATAATTCACATTGTCAGCAAGTTTTCAAATGACTGACATGAATTTTATCATTTCTGCACCTGGAAAAGTTATACTTCATGGAGAGCATGCTGTTGTTTATGGAAAGGTACTCTAGCAATCAACAAGCTCTTAATGCTATGATCAGTAAGACTACAGAAGCCTGTCTTTGAAAAAAACAATTCTCTGTATATATAATGAAGACCAGACATGCCGAATAGCCCATTCAAAACATCATGCCACATTGCCGTGTAGTCCAACTAATTTGACACCATTCTAGGAAATACTGAGTTTTTTTCTTTTGCCTAAGTTGTGGGTAGATTTATATCTCCACACACGTAAAACGTACACTCGAAAGACCAAAATAGTGGGATAAAGTCAGTAACTTTACATGACTGTGTACTGTGATTTATCCTCAATTATTTTGGTCCTTCGAAGTTTTAACGGTTAGATTGCCCGTCACAAATAATTGAAATATAAAACAATTTCACTGTCGAATTATTATCTACATCTTTCACCCAACCGTTGATTTCCGACTGTCACTGGAAAAGAAGAAGGAGGAATATATTGTTTTGAAGATGTCGGTCAGTAGGTCGGTCTGTCTGTCTGTAGACCAGTTGGTTTTCGGACGATAACTCTAGAACACTTGGGCCTAGGATCATGAAAGTTGATAGGGAGGTTGGTCCTGACAAGCAGATGACCCCTAATGATTTTGAGATCAAAGTTCAAGGTCACAGTGACCCGGAAAAGTTAAATGGTTTCCGGACGATAACTTGAGAACACGGGCCTAGGATCATGAAACTTAAGAGGGAGGTTGATCATAACCAGCAGATGACCCCTTTTGATTTTGAAATCAGTAGGTCAAAGGTCACAGCAGTGTTTTTTCCCACCAGTTTGGAAATGGGGCCGGGGCCTTTACATTTGGGAAAAATGAGTCAGAAAATGCCTAAATTGGGAATTGTTAAAAGTCATATATCTTCACTTAAAATGTCACATTTAAGAAATTATGCATTAATTTAGCAAACTAGCTGTCTTGTGTTTCAAATGTTTAAAGTTTTAGTCTTGTTTGAAAAAGTTGAAAAAAAAATATAAAATAAAAAATTTAACTTTGGAATTTTAGTTTTGAAATTGGGGAAAAAACATACTATTTGCCATTGGGATTGGGTCCCAAATTGGCTAGAAAAAAATCACTGCATGATCAAATAATTTCTGTTCCTTGCTGAATGCATCAAGGGGGAAATTTTGTGTTCTACGATCTCTTGTTTTTCTTTTACTTGAAGATTAAATTTTTGGTGAGGTTGTTCTGAAGAACTACATAATGGTCAGAGACCACCAATTCAAAAAAATACAGGGAACTTACTGGGAATGAGGGAAGTGTATACCTGGGAATAAGGTAACATCCGTGCGTTCTGATTGGTCAGTCATGTAAACAAACCCAGGAAGTGATTATTTTTTCAAAATTGATATTTTTTCACTGCATTTACAGTATTTTATTATACATTTTGACAAAATTTGCTACATGTTATGTGTATTGAAAAAAAGTTTTATCAAACGAATTTCTCCTGCCATGTCAATGATGTAAACAGGGGGTCATCTCATTCACATGAAAATTACTTAAATAAAGTATCACTATTCATATGTTTTTCGTCCGATATTTTGGTAGAACTAAGATAGTTCTTGAAAAACTTGTAATTAGATATACATGTTTCGATGTATGGAAGGCCGTACACGCCATAATGTTACAATGTAAGTCTATGGGGAAACAATTGGTGGTCTCTAACCTATAATAGAGCTAAAACATGACTTTCGTCGGAAGTCATCACAGGTAATGTAAATGGCCACAGATCTGTTGTAAATGATGTAGAAAGACGTTTTCGTGCAAAAATAAGCGTGAAATTTGATTTTTTTTTTGATTTGGCCTCTTTTTTTTTTTAACAGGTGTGCCCATTTTTATCTGAGCTTTTTGGACAAAAAGGATCATTTTTATCTCTGTAATGTTAGAGAATGATCAAAATCATTAGACCTTATTTCTATTTTTTACGGAATGAATCGTATTTCAGCTTCCAAGTCAAATCAAAAGCAGACAACTAAAATTTTCATGAAAAATTTCAATCTGACGACGACAGGGACTGAGTCTGGGCATATAAATCGACAGGGGGTGACCTCAGTAAACTGTCCATATCTTTCTTAAAACTGAACATTTCTTGATGAAACTTTGTAAGACATTTGGTATTGGATCTTGTTTTACAATATCACTGTAAAATTGGAAAATGTGACATGAAACATTCATCTATAGGTCAGAGACCTCCAATTCAAAAAAGTACAGGGAACTTACTGGGAATGAGGTAAGTGTATACCTGGGAATAAGGTAACATCCGTGCGTTCTGATTGGTCAGTCATGTAAACAAACCCAGGAAGTGATTATTTTTTCAAAATTGATATTTTTTCACTGCATTTACAGTATTTTATTATACATTTTGACAAAATTTGCTACATTTTATGTATTGAAAAAAAGTTTTATCAAACGAATTTCTCCCGCCATGTCAATGATGTAAACAGGGGGTCATCTCATTCACACGAAAATTACTTAAATAAAGTAGCACTATTCATATGTTTTTCGTCCGATATTTTGGTAGAACTAAGATAGTTCTTGAAAAACTTGTAATTAGATATACATGTTTCGATGTACGGAAGGCCGTACACGCCATAATGTTACAATGTAAGTCTATGGGGAAACAATTTGTGGTCTCTAACCTAATATGAAATAAGGGACTTTAGTGAGTTTCAAATTGTCTCCCTTATTGGATTATGTCCAAGATAATAAAGTTGTTAGTAGGTCCCATCATTTGGAATCCTCTGACTATCGCCGTTTTGTCTATGAGATATTTTAGTTTTAAGGTGTGAGGTATCTTGCATATTTGATAAATCAAATGTCTGGAATGTCAAAATTAAGACACTTGTGTGTTTATAGAATATGTAGCTGAAGGCATTATTAAATTAATAGTCATGATGATCAATATTTTAGCTCCTTTTACATCATATTGTTACAAATAACATAGCGATAACAACAGAGTAATCCAAATGGAAGGACCTACTTACTTTAAGAGAGTATGAAAGGGAGATAACTGACCAAAGTCTCCCATTGGTACGTCCTAATGTGGTTGCCTTACTTTTTGTTACTGACATATAATATATCAATTAGTAGAGAGCCTGCTTTGAATGCAGGAGGTGTTGGTTTCGATCTTTGGCAGCATTATACCGAAGACGTAAAAATGGTACTAGTAGCTTCCTCGCTTAGTGCTCGGCATTAAGAGGATAGTACTAGGACTGGTCAGCCAGGTGTCAGTATAATGTGACTGGCTGGGGTATCATGTCACATGTCTACAGCGTGATATTCCAGTGAGGCTGCACTATAAAGCTGGGCATTGTGCTCACTGCTGCAAGTAGACACCATAACTTAAATGACTGAATTTTTTTTGAAAAGGACGTTAAACCCGAACACACACTCAAAATATATCAGGTTTCTTGTTATTTCCTATTTTCAGTCGTGTTATCTCATATTTTTGTCAAAGGTATGAATATATGATAAAAATTGTAGAAAATATTACTGAATCCCTTCTTTTATATTACCTCCCTTTATGGCTTTGGCAGTATACGCTCATGTGCAGCTTGCCATGTAGTTATGTATATTCTGACTGTTTTATCTTTGTTTAACATAAAATTAAAAGCACTATAGACCTTTAATTGTTCCCTTTGAAGTCTTAGTATAAACACTTTTGTAGAAATCTAGACAAAATGCCAGATTTTTAGTATTTGCATTTTCATACAATCTACAGTTATTGCCACTGGTTTGCATGAAAAATTAAACTTCTTAATCTGTCTTGACTTAACTTGCCACAAGAAGTTCTTCAACATGTGGACTTGACAAATTATAGAATGCTGAGTCACATATCATTTCATTTTCTTTACAAGTTTATTTTACTGACTGTTATCCAGTGAGTACAATAAGTTTCTGGCTTTTTGTTGATTATTTGTATTAATGTTTGATGGTATTTAGAATAATTAATGTTAGTTAACAGTATTTACCTTATTCTTTTGTTTGAATTTATACTAGCATAATAACTATGTTTCAGTCCGCAATTGCTGCCAGTCTAAACCTGCGTAGCTATGTGCATCTATTGAGGAAAGATGATGGTGAAATCACTGTAGAGTTACCTGCTGTAGGACTAAAACAGTCTTGGTCAATCAAACAGCTGCAAGACATAGCTAGACATGACAAAGGTAAAGTATATGTTGTATTAAGAAAGATGAAGATTAAGTCATTGTAGAACTGCCTTGTGTAGGACCAGTCTTGGTCTGTCAGACAGATACAGTACAGAACATAGCTAGATAGAACATAGGTAAAGTATAATTGAGCCGTGCCATGAGAAAACCAACATAGTGGGTTTGCGGCCAGCATGGATCCAGACCAGCCTGCGCATCCATGCAGTCTGGTCAGGATCCATGCTGTTCACTTTCAAAGACTATTGTTATTAGAGAAACCATTAGCGAACAGCATGGATCCTGACCAGACTGCGCGGATGCGCAAGCTGGTCTGGATCCATGCTGGTCGCAAAGCCACAATGTTGGTTTTCTCATGGCATGGCTCATATTATGTTGTATTGAGGAAATATAATGATGAAGTTACTTTGGAACTACTTTCTATAGAACTAGAACAGTCTCAGACTGCCAGACGGCAACATAGCCGGGCAGAGGTATAAAATGTTTTCACAATATTGATTTTAGTATCATTAGATTAACCCTGTTTGTTCTGTTGGTTAGGCATAAGACTACTGATTCAGAAGTAAGAGTGTTCTTGCGTGAGACCCTTTCGTCAGTGACTTTTTACTGAAGGTAGTTATTTGTGCTCCAGCTCTGAATATGCTTCTATGATTTTGTGGTTAAGGACACTGACTTTGAATCACTGGCCACTCATCTCTGTTGATTCAAGCTTTGCTTAGCTCATCATATTACAAAGCTACCAAGTTTATTTATGGAAGGTCACTGGTTTCTCCCAGTTGATCGTTCATGCATGAAATAAATCCTGACAGGGCACCCGGGATCTTTCTCCACCAATTATAGCTCGGAAGTCATCATATGATCGTAAATGTGCCAGTGGGGCATTACTTATCTGAGTTTCAAGAATTAATTTGTGACAGTGCCACATAATTTTGTTGTTGTCATGGGAAAAAAAGACTGCTGAAATTGTACACAGATAATGCAGATTGTGAGAAAGTGACAGTTTCAAAATAAGATAATGCAGTAATGTAAAATTATATGATCTGCTAACATGCTACCTTCAAAAATGTTTGAATTGTATTTCTAGTGGACATACAGAATCCCAGCACACAAAATGATGAACTCCTGAGAACTATTAAGGAGGCTTTATGCAAAGATTTAGAAGACACAAAGCTGCAGGCATCTTTAACATTTCTATACCTGTACATAACTATCTGTGGAAGTGCTAGGTTAGTCTATAATAATATTTAACTTGACTTTTGCTAGTGTAGATAGTAGTTTACAACATAAACATTTGTGACAATCATGAATATGTCTGTAAGAGCATGGTTAAATTTATAGTGGTATCCAGCAGGTGGCGGTTTTTTCTAGTACTTCGGACTTCCGAGCGATGTGGCCAAGTCAGACGGCTTCCGATATCTTACGAGATGCAGACCTGAAAATAAAAAGATACCGGTTTTACATCTTACTTGAAGAAGAAATAAAATACATAGTAAACTTCATACAAAGCATAGATTTTTAAATCCACAAGCCACCTGAAAGATAATTTCAGCCCGCGAAAATACAAGACATTTCAGCCCAAATTAGCCATATCTCCAACTGGCCTTAAAATGTTAGGGGAAATGATAGAGTCAAATGGCCACTTGCATTCTGTACTCAGTTTCAAGTATTACTTGCAGAGCTGGACAAAAATACCTGTCAACCGATTACTTTTTTCACTATTTTCAACTGTGTGAGGCCTATATGACATTTGACAGTTCACGAGACACTCAATGCTGATAGTGGTATATATGCATTTCAAGCAGTTATATGAAAATGATGCCATCAAGCTTACATTCGCATCTGCCAGAATTTCAGCAACATACCATTCTTAAACTTGTTAATCACAAACTCACATCAACAAATATTTCAAACATCAAAACAGCCTTCACTTCAAGGTTTTATCTGTACTGACAGATTTTGACCCTGGCCAATTTGAATCTGTGGCTGGAAACTACCAACTGCTACCTAAGCGAGGAACTATGTTTACCTCCGGAAACTGCATGTAATTTTATGATATTTATGTATGAAACAGACGAATACAAATGTCACGGTGTATGTCCCGGACAAAGGGTAAAAATCCCGGAAATTTTAACTCAGAATCCCGGAAAGGTCCTGAAAAATTATGGCATGTATGGCCAAGACATTTCAGAATTATGGCCCTTGACAATATCAATGAATCACCTAGACTCATATAAATGCTGAAGTCTTCATTCTCAAACATGCACCAAAAACCATTCATCTTGTCCGCACTCTAAGTCAAACATTTCTTATCCGATCTTCACCAAACTTGAACAAAATGTGTTTGTCAATAAGACCTTGGCCAAGTTCATTAACTGGCAAAATCGGCCCAGAGTCTTCGGAATTATGGCCCTTGACAATAATTAATGAATCACCTAGACTCATAAAAATGCTGGTCTTCATTCTCATCACCAAAAACCATTCATCTTGTCCGCACTCTAAGTCAAACATTTCTTATCCGATCTTCACCAAACTTGAATAAAATGTGTTTGCCAATAAGACCTTGACCAAGTTCGATAACTAGCCAAATCGGCCCAGGGTCTTCGGAACTATGGCCCTTGACAATAATTAATGAATCACCTAGACTCGTAAAAATGCAGAAGTATTCATTCTCAAACATGCACCAAAAACCATTCATCTTGTCCGCACTCTAAGTCAAACATTTCACATGTGATCTACACCAAACAAAAAATGTGTTTGACCATAAGTTCTCGGCCAAGTTAGATAACTAGCCAAATCGACTCAGGCACTTAGGAATTATGGCCCTTGAATTACCAAAAATCAGCCTTTTTACACTTGTCTGCACTCTAACTCAAATATTTCTCATCCAATCATCACCAAACTTAAACAAAATGTATGTGACCATAAGTCCTCTCCCAGGTTCGATAACTAGCAAAATTGGCTTAGGCACTTCAAAATTATGGCCCTTGAATTACTGAAAATCAGCCATTTTACTCTTCAAAGGTATATTTGTTGCGACTAAACAGTATAAAAATACTGACTTAGTATTTAGATGATTAGGCAGTTGTGGGAGACATGCGCTTTTCTCAAAAGCAGCTCTAGTTTTAAAATGTCTTTCAGTTGTGATTTCAGAAAACAAAATCTGCATTTTATTTCAGCATTTTGCCATCTGTAAGTGTTAAAATAACATCAAAATTACCAGTGGGAGCTGGACTTGGATCTTCTGCAAGCTTCTCAGTGTGTTTGGCTGCAGCTTTGTTGTTATTGCAAGGTCATATTACTGGTAAGTCATTCCCAAAGTCTCTGACTTCAACACTGTTTTAAGTTCAAAGTTGTATTACCTATAAGCCCTGCTCAATGTATCTGGCAGCAGATTTGTTGTAAGTGCAAGGTTATATCACAAGTAAACCTTGCTCAGTGTGTCTATGTGATGTTTTGCTGTTAATGCAAGGTCATATTACTGGTAAGTCTTTCTAGGAGTGTATAGTAGCAGATTTGTTTTAAGTGCAAAGTCAAATGACAGGGAGTCCTTTCTCACTCTGTCTGGTAGCTAAGCGTTGTTTTTAGTGCAAAGTCAATAACAGGTATGGCATTTTTAGTGTGTCTGGTTGCAGCTTCATTTACATGATCACTATGAAGTGTCGATGTGTGTAGCATGTATTTTCTTTGGTGAATAAAGGTGGGATAGGGTAACTATACTCCCCCCACCCCATGTTTCCTTTGTTACTTTATTCATCTGTTAATTTTATGAAGTTCAATATCATTTAATTTGGGTAAGTTCTTTCCCTATACCCCTTCATTCATTTTGGGCTTCTTTCCTCTGACAAAGTTAGGGTACAAAACACATTCAATGATAACTATAGTTTCATGTGTTTGAAGTCTTGTTGTACCCCCCGACAACGAAGTTGTAAGGGGGGGTATACTGGTTTCAGGTTGTCTGTCTGTCTGTCCGTCTGTCTGTCCGTCTGTCCGTAGACGCAATCTTGTGCGCACCATCTCTCCTTATCCCCTTGACAGAATTTAATGAAACTTCACACAAGTGATCAGTACCAACAGTAGTTGTGCATGGGGCATGTTAGGTTCTTTCAGAAAAAAAATTTGCAGAGTTATGGGACTTTGTTTTTTTGTTACTATACTATATACATAGACACAATCTTGTGCACACCATCTCTCCTCATCCCCTTGACACAATTTAATGAAACTTCACACAAGTGATCAGTACCAACAGTAGTTGTGCATGGGGCATATTAGGTTCTTTTAGAAAAAAAATTTGCAGAGTTATGGGACTTTGTTTTTTTGTTACTATACAATATACATAGACACAATCTTGTGCGCACCATCTCTCCTCATCCCCTTGACACAATTTAATGAAACTTCACACAAGTGATCAGTAACAACAGTAGTTGTGCATGGGGCATGTTAGGTTCTTTCAGAAAAAAAATTTGCAGAGTTATGGGACTTTGTTTTTTTGTTACTATACTATATACATAGACACAATCTTGTGCGCACCATCTCTCCTCATCCCCTTGACACAATTTAATGAAACTTCACACAAGTGATCAGTAACAACAGTAGTTGTGCATGGGGCATGTTAGGTTCTTTCAGTGACAAAAATTGCAGAGTTATGGGACTTTGTTTCTTGTTAACATACTATGTACATACAGTCTGCATATGCAATCTTGTGCGTGCCTAATCTACCAAACCCTTACACACAATTTAATGAAACTTCACACAAGTGATCAGTACCAACCCTAGTTGTGCATGGTGCATGTTACATTCTTTTAGATAAATATTCTGCATAGTTATGGGACTTTGTTTTTTGTTACTATACTGTATACATACAGTCTATTTACATACAGTCCACATAATTATGCAATCTTGTGTGCGTTAAATTGCAATGTACTGTGTCAGTGCATGCGGGGGGTACATTCATCACCTTTAGTGATAGCTCTAGTTAGTCCAGACCTAATGATTCAGGACATCTGTTTTTAGCTCCAGAAAGTCTTTGTTGATTCCATATTTACAGATTACCTCCCCTAGCACTATATTAATCATTGCCATCACAAAACCATGTGACCATGAAAACCACTTGACCATTGCAAAGAAATTCAAATATTAGTTTTTCATTTTATTTTTTTGATGGCATATCACCCATGTTAGGCTTACATCTCTGGAAAATATTCAGAACAATTTCAATGACTAAAATCTAATAACATTCTAGATGAAAAAATAAATTAATACTAAAATATTTTGATAAAAATGTTTCTGGTGGCATAGCTCCTTACTGTAGGGGAGAGCACTGTGTAAGAGATTGATTTTTTGCATTAATACATAACCTTTATTAGCTCCAGTAAAAGGTGACAAAGAACTAAAACAGTGGAAAGAGGAAGATTTAGATCTTATCAATAAATGGGCAATTCAAGGGGAGAGAATTATACATGGAACACCTTCAGGGATAGATAACTCTGTAGCAACATATGGTAAGTAAACTTTGAATCTTGTTTTGAACAACTGAAAGGAAAATGCTTCTTAAAAGGAGATTTTAATTAAATTCTTATATGTAAGCTGTTATCTCAGTACCCACTAATGGGAATGGATTGAAACTTCACACACTTGTCCAATGTCATGAGCTGATAAGCACTATGCAGGTTCCATAACCCTGTTTTGCATTTTTACTAAATTTTGCCCCTTTTTCGACTTTTGTTATCATTCAGTTGACAAGGCTGTTGAATAGTTGAGCTTTGCTGTCCTCCTACAGCTCTTGTTTGTTGTTGTTGTTGGGTTTATCATCTCACTGACATAATTATAGGTCATACGGTGACTTTACAGCTTTGGGGGTGGAGGAAGACCCCAGGTGCCCCTCCGTGCATTGTCTAATTACAGGCAGGCACAATGGGTAGAACCACCGACCTTCTGTAAGCCAGCTGGATAGCTTCCTCACATGAAGAATTCAATGCCCTGAGTGAGGCTGCACCCACATCTGTTAGGGGAAAGTGATTTGAAAACTTCAAGTTTCAAGGTCCTAGGTGAAATACTTGTCCAGAAATTGAGTGAACAAAAAGGTAAACATGTTCAGGTCCCTGTGACCTTGACCTTTGATCCAGTGACCCAGAAATTGATTGGGTGCATGTACGCATCAAGACATACCTATTAAGTTTCAAGGTCCTAGGTGAAATACTTGTCCAGATATTGTGCAGAAACGATTTTCAAATGTTCAGGTCACTGTGACCTTGACCTTTAACCAAGTAACCCTGAAATCAATAGGGATTATGTACACATCAAGACCATCATACCTTTGAAGTTTCAAGGTCCTAGGTGAAATACTTGTCTAGATATTGAATGAACAAAAACGTTAACATGAGACTCATTATTCCATTAATCCGCCTATCCACCCACCCATCCTTCCGCCCAGACCGACCTAATCTACAAGCCAGATTTTTCTTCGGAAACCTGGCCAAAAATTATAGTGAACTTCATTTATTTCAATATTGTTTATTGCAGATTTTATCACTGTTGTTTTCAGTATATTTTAAAAAATTAAAGCTCCTGCTAAGTTCTGAAAATCATTTATAACATGAATGTTGTTATTTTTGGTTAAAGAGATGATCTTTATTGGGGAAAACATTATTTTCTAGTAGTTGTGAAATCAGAGTAAACAGATTCGGATGGTGGAAAAGTAATTGAACTGATGTTTTCATTTCAGGTGGTGCTATTAAATTTCAGGCTGGAAAAATCACCAAATTAAACAAGTAAGTAAGTGTATGAAATATTAAAGTTTTGGTGATTCAAGAATATACATCTTTTTGTTGATAAAGGAGATAAGCTATTTCACTTTTTACTTTGATGATAATTACATATTTGGCTTGACATGTTTGGTAAAACCTGATTATTTATTAACCTTTTACAATACATGTAAAAAATGTACTAATTGAAATAATTAGGCATTGTTCTCTTAGCCTAGTCATTTTTTCTTCAAATCATAAAGCAAGTTTAAAATGTGTGTAAGGTACATTCCATTCTTGTTTGTTCAAAATAACAACAACAATTAACATGCAACTTAAAAGATTGTATTGGAGATAAAAATCCCAGGGTTTGTCTTTATCAACGTTTTAAGTCTGAAATGTTGACTTTGAAATTCTGAAGGTTCTTTTTGCTTTGTCAATTTTAAATTAGCAAAGATGGTGAAGAAACTTGGCTTGCATGTGCATTCTGCTCTGAAAATGTGGGCCTGGGTATTCCTGCACACATCATTTTGAACTCTTAACATGCAGCTTGTTAGAGCCTTTGACATTTTGCAAGCTGCAATAAGGATCAGACTGGTGGTTAGCCAATAACCTTATTCACTCTGCCACAAATGCCTGCATTGTCCTAAACAATAGTACAAGAATGACAAATCTGTTAGAACAGCTCATTTGATGGTATAAAGTTCTCTTAAACTTACAGGTATGATATAATGTCTCTATGTTTTCTCTAGGATTCCGAGATTGAGGATTCTTCTTACAAGTACAGATGTACCAAGAAGTACAAAAGTACTGGTAGCCAATGTAAGGGAAAGACACAACAGGGTAAGATATCAGGGTAGGAATAGGTTTTGCTTTAATGTAAGGGTTGTGTGTGATATGTAAATGAGTTGGGCATTTTCTTTCAAAAGAGTACAGTATAATTATGTACTTTATATGTCATAGCTTTTTGTATCTGAAATTGCATATACCATGATTCCTGTGCAAATTCACAGGTTATTTAATATCATTTCTGTACAGTTGGTGGTTAGTCACTGTTTAAACTATAGGGAAACAGGCAGGGCACATTGAAGTTTCCAGGTCATGTGATATGCATTTGACCACTGATCAGCGTAAAAACCAATACAATCATAAAAATATTTTATTGTCATAGAAATAATATTTTACAGCTATCAGATGTGATGCAGCATGTAATGGATGCTACTGAAGCTGTCACAGAACAGTGTGAGAGACTGTTGGAAACCATGGCAACTGAATCTCAAACCTCGATAGAAAGTGAATACACATCTTTAGAGGTATGTTTTTACACTTTATTAGGTACATTCATGCCATTTTATATGCCCGTCTGAGAGATGGGACGTATTATGGGCTCTGGTGGGCAGGCCGGCAGCGTCCGCAGACTTTGGACATGCAGTTTTTAGCTCTTCTGATTTTTTTGAAAAAAAAATGATGAGTTATTGTCATCACTTGATCGGCGTTGGTGTTGGCGTTGCCAGGTTAAATTTTATGTTTAGGTCAGTTTTTCTCCAAAACTATCAAAGCTATTGCTTTTGAAACTTACAACACTTGTTCACCATCATAAGCTGACTCTGTTCAGCAGGAAACATAACTCCATCCTGCTTTTTGCAAGAATTATGTCCCATTTTGGACTTAGAAAATATCAGATTTCTTGGTTAAGTTTTATGTTTAGGTCAACTTTTCTCCTAAATTGTCAAAGCTATTGCTTTGAAACTTGCAACACTTGTTCACCATCATAAGCTGACTCTGTACAGCTAGAAATGTAACTCCATCCTGCTTTTTGCAAGAATTATGGCCCCATTTAGACTTAGAAAATATCAGATTGTTTGGTTAAGTTTTGCATTTAGGTCGCCTTTTCTTCTTAATGGTCAAAGCTATTGCTTTAAAGCTTGGAGCAGTTATTTGCCATTCAAAGCTAACTCTACATTGCTTTTTGCAAGAATTATGGCCCCTTTTGGACTTAGAAGATCGTTGGTAGGACAATATTTCTATTATACAGAGACAAAAAATCAGATGAGCGTCTGCACCCGCATGGCGGTGCTCTTGTTTTAAATTGCTACTGGTATTAGGGGCCTCCATGGCTGAGTGGTTAAGGTCATTGACTTCAAATCACTTGCCCTTCACCTATGTGGGTTCGAGCCATACTTGGGTTGTTGAATTCTTCATGTGAGGAAGCCATCAATCTGGCTTATGGAAGGTCGGTGGTTATACCCAGGTGCCGGTTCGTGATGAAATAATACACGGAGGGGCACCTGGGGTCTTCCTCCACCATGAAAGCTGGAAAGTCACCATATGACCTATAGTTGTGTTGGTGCAACGTTAAACCAAACAACACTACCTGTATTTATTATGCGTGAACATAAGATAGCTTGAAAACTGATCATGTGATTAGATGCACCTGTAACAGTTTATTATAACTGAACAATATACATAATAATATAGGATAGAATAAAGCAATTTGAAACACACTTTCATATGTGAAGAACAGTTATTCCATAAATCAATATATTTTTTACAAAATTGAACTCATCTTTCCACTTTGACTCATAGACTTGTAAATTCATAGAATATAAAAATGAGATATTTTATAATTCAACTTCAGATTTGCTTTGACATAATTGTAATCCCGGTGTGCCAAATTACTTAAACAGTATAACAAGAGGGCCATGATGGCCCCATATCGCTCACCTGATTAAGACTATTTAAGATGAGTATTGAAATCTGTATCAAACATTGTACATGTGGTTCAAATCTTTTTGCTGTAGCTTCCAAAACAAGAAAGTAGGTCAGTAGGTCAGGGCTAAAAACATATTAGTACTGAAATCTTTATCAAAAGTTATTGACGTGATCGAAATTTCTATGCTGTTAAGATCGGTGTGCAAAACTGTATATGTCATCCAAATTTCAAGGCTGCATCTTAAAAAACAAAAATGTAGGTCAGAAGGTCAAGGTCACAGTCAAGTGACCCCTAATTACTTGGGGTCATCAGGTAATCATAATTAAACAGTCTAGGAAATATGATTAGATAATTTTTTAAGTATATTTTCCAATATAACTCATATACAAGTGACCCCCGGGGCAGGGCGTCTTTTCACCCCAGGGGCATAATTTGAACAATTTTGTTAGAGAACCATTAAGCAATGCTACATACCAAATATCAAAGGCTTAAGCCTTGAACTTTCAGACAAGATTTTTTTTTAAAAAAAAATCCTATATCATGTAAAACTTGGGGCCCCCAGGCAGGGCCTCTTTTCACCCCAGGGGCATAAGCTGAACAATTATGGTAGAAGACCACTAGGCAATGCATCACACCAAATATCAAATGCATTGGCCTTTCAGTTTCAGGCAGGAAGATTTTTAAATTTTTTTTTCCTATATAAGTCTATGTAAAACTTGGGACCCCCTGGGTGGGGCCTCTATTCACCAAAGGGAATAATCTTGGTAAAGGACCACTAGGCCTTGCAGTTTCAAACAAAAAGATTTTTAAAGTTTTTCCTATGTAAGTCTATGTAAAACTTGGTACCGCCAGGGCAGGGCCTCTTTTCACCCTAGGGGCATAATTTGAATAATTTAAGTAGATGACCATAAGGCAATGCTACATACCAAACATCAAAGGTCTAGGTCTTCTAGTTTCAGACAAGAAGATTTTTAAAGTTTTTTCCTATAGAAGTCTATATAAACCATGTCACCCCTGGGGCAGGGCCATATTTGACCCTAGGGGAATAATTTGAACAACCTTGGTAGAGAACCACTATATGATGCTACATACTAAATATCAAAGCCCTAGGCCCTGTGGTTTTGTACAAGAAGATTTTCCTTTCGGTTGCCATGGCAACCAGAGTTTTGCTTGGAAGTAAATTTTTTGAACAATTTTGAAAGCGGGCCACCCAAGGATCATTCCTGTGAAGTTTGTCATAATTTTGCCCAGTGGTTTTCACGAAGAAGATTTTTTTAGGAATTGTCGACGGACACACGACACACGACGGACATTGAGCGGTCACAAAAGCTCACCATGAGCCTTTGGCTCAGGTGAGCTAAAAACACAAACACTGAAGAGTTTTGAAAAGTCCTAAAACATTCTTTGAGATAACTGGAAATTCATAGCAAGTAAGGTTGAGAGACGGACTTTCAAGCTGTACTTTTTAACAGCAGGTTCATATATTTTCAATGATGAATGAAAATGAAATTCACTAATGGCTCTTTCATGAAGCAAATATTAAGTGCATTTGATTTCATTTCTTTTACAGGAATTGATTGACATCAACCAACATTTACTGGAAGCTATGGGTGTAAGTCATGTGACCCTTGATAAAATATGTCATGTGACATCTAAATATAAACTGCATTCCAAACTGACAGGAGCTGGTGGTGGTGGGTGTGCATTTACTCTGCTCAGGCCTGATACAGAACACAGTATGCTAAATGATGTAGTGAAGGAATTGGAAGCCGAAGGGTTTAATTGTTTTGAAACAGAAGTTGGAAGTTATGGAGTGATGGTGCATGATACTTTACCTGACGGAGTGTCATGAACATGCCTATAAGTCTTTAATATTGATGGTAAAGACAGACATTAATGAGTAGAAAACGCATGTTCGTAAACATGAGCACAGTTAATGTGCGAGGTGTACACAGACAGAAGTTAGACATGCGTTTATGTATGAAGTTTACACATAAACAGACATAATATACGTTGACTCAAGTATATACTCATCTGAGGATTGTTGGTTAACTATCGATTTTCTTTTGATGGAAAGGTGCATGTCTGACTGCAAAATTAACATATATGTATATGTAGCAGACAGAGGGCTAAATTTCACCTAAAGAGACTCCTGTAAACCTTCAGGTGATAGAGGCTCATATAAACTTCAAGTTGAAAAAGGCTCATATAAAACTCAAGTTGAAAGGAGGTTCCCTTTACTGCCTAATCATTTATATTTATGCGGGACTAATTTTCATGGATTTCGTGGTTGCATCTATCTACAAAATTAAATCGAAACATAAAAGAAAAGTTCCCATTCTTTGATCTTGACAAGTGGATACCACAAATTAATGTCCCAAAAATAGCTGTTTTAGGCAATATCATAATTCACAGTACCTCAGTTTTCCTTGAGAGCTGAGACAAAATTCTGCATTTCACTTAAATCTGTTCTGGCTATGTGCATACATTAAACCAGAAGTGGAGAATATAAGTTTTCTTTAATTATAAAGTATGTGTTGTATAAGACTGAAATGAAATGAACAATAAAAATATGTAAACTGAATAAATTGATGAAATATAGATAACTTGTCTTTGTCAAGAATTGAATCTTTATACTATGTTTTGTTAAATTGCGTTATCATGCTTTAAGTGGTATGAATTTAAAGAAAATATCCTTATGGCTTTGAACCTTTAATGACAATTTGCAATTTCTCTGTGCTGTTTCTGCATCTTTTGCCTACAACAAAATTCTTTTTCGTAACAACTGCGAAAATGCATACAGAGAATTGAGCGAAAAATGCTGTTTTATTAGCTTAATAAATCAAAGTAATAGGTCATATTAGCATTTTGTGTTCCTTGATTAGTACCCTCTAAACTACTAGAACACTCAAACAAAAGCTTCCTGCAGAGTTCTATTTGTATTCAACAAGAGCTCATAGAACACGAAATGCCCCCTTGATGCATTCAGTAACTGCACAAGGAACAGAAATTTTCAGGTCATTGTGACCTTGACCTTTGACCAACTGACCTTAAAATCAATAGGGGTCATCTGCTGTTCATGATCAACCTCTATATTAAGTTTCCTAGGCCCAACCATCTCAAGTTATTGTCTGAAAATGATTTAACTGTTCTGGGACAATGTGACCTTGACCTTTGACCTCTACTTACCTCAGAATCTATAAGGGTCATCTGCTAGTCATGATCAACCTTCCTAATAAGTTTCGTGAGCCTAGGCTCAAGCATTCTCAAGTTATCGTCCTGAAACCGTTTAACTGTTCCAGGTCATTGTGATTTTGACCTTTGACCTCAATATCTTTTGGGGTCATCTGCTGGTCATGACCAACCTCCCTATCAACTTGCATGATCCTAGGCCCAAGCATTCTTGAGTTATCATCAGGAAACTGTTTAACTGTTCCGGGTCACTGTGACTTTGATCTTTGACCTACTGATCCCAAAACTAATAGGGGTGATCTGCTTGTCATATTCAACCTCCCTATTAAGTTTCATGATCCTAAGCCCAAGCATTCTCAAGTTATTGTCTGGAAATGGTTTAACTGTTCTGGGTCACTTTAACCTTGACCTTTGACCCACTGACCTCAAAGTCAATAGGGGTCATCTACTGGACATGGTCAACCTCCCTATTAAGTTTCGTGATCCTAGGCCCAAGCATTCTTAAGTTTCCTTCCGGAAACCGTTCAGCTGTTTCGTGTCATTATGACCTTGACCTTTGACCTACTGGCCTCAAATCAATAGGGGTCATCTGCTGGTCATGACCAACCTCCCTATCAACTTTCATGATCCTAGGCCCAAGCATTCTCAAGTTATTGTGCAGAAATGGTTAAATTGTTCCAGGTCACTGTGACTGACCTTTGTCCTACTGGCCTTAATATCAATAGGGGTTATCTGCTGGTCATGACCAACCTCCCTATGAACTTTCATGAGCCTAGGCTCAAGAGTTCTTGAGTTATCATCTGGAAATGGATTGGTATATGGATAGACAGACCGACCAACATCTGCAAAACAATATACCCCACCTTCGAAGGAGGGCATAAATATGAACAAGAGGGCCATGATGGCCCTATATTGCTCACCTGTTATCATTGCTCTTGAGGACAAGGTCCTCAGAAAAATATCAAAGTCCAAAGGACAGGAACAACAAAGGAAAGAAATTTAACCAAAAAGAAAAAAAATTCTTACAAGGTACAGATATGTCAAAATACACCTAAAAATTGGAGGTACCATCCATGTTGTACCACAGAAAAGTGGTCTTGGTTTTTCCCTATGGCCAATAATAAAAAAAGTTACTAAAAATAAGCTATATATAGTAAAGTAAAAGGGAAGTAATTAAAAAGAAAATTATTGTAAGTGAACAAAAGAAGGATCTGCCAAATAAATCTGTTACAGAGATATACCCATTTTAATTTGAAATAAAGGGAGGTAATTTGACATAAAATCAGTCCATAGTTATCTACCCTGATTGGCTCAGTCCAACTAATGTCAATAATTAAATTTCAAATAAGTCCTATAAGTACTTACTGATATAAATTGATTTTGACTACAATCAGGGGAGGTAATCAGATATAAAATAACTCTGGAACCTAAGATTGGATCTGATTTGTCATGGAATCCAAGATTTATTGTTGTTGAAGATATTATGGAAGTTTGTATCAAATAAAACCACAAATGAAGTCTCTATATGGCTGCAAAAGCCAAAACAGCCAATTTTGGACCTTTAAGTGGCCATAACTCTGGAACCTATGTTGGAATCTGGCCAGTTCAAGAAAGAGATCAACCTTCCTAATAAGTTTCGTGAGCCTAGGCTCAAGCATTCTCAAGTTATCATCCTGAAACCGTTTAACTGTTCCAGGTCATTGTGATTTTGACCTTTGACCTCAATATCTTTTGGGGGTCATCTGCTGGTCATGACCAAAACAGCCAATTTTGGACCTTTAAGGGGCCATAACTCTGGAACCTATGTTGGAATCTGGCCAGTTCAAGAAAGGAACCAAGATCTTGTGGTGATACAAGTTGTGTGCAAGTTTGGTTAAAATCAAATCATAAATGAAGTTGCTATTGTGCAGACAAGGTCAAAATAGCTAATTTTGGCCCTTTCAGGGGCCATAACTCTAAAATCCATTATGGGATCTGGCCGGTTCATCAAAGGAACTGAGATCTTATGGCAACACAAGTTTTATGCAAGTTTGATTAAATTCAAATCATAAATGAAGCTGCTATTATGCAGACAAGGTCAAAATAGCTAATTCTGGCCCTTTCAGGGGCCATAACTCTGGAACCCATATTGGAATCTAGCCAGTTCAAGAAAGGAACCAAGATCTTATAGTGATACAAGTTGTGTGCAAGTTTGGTTAAAATAAAATCATAAATGAAGCTGCTGTTATGCAGACAAGGTCAAAATAGCTAATTCTGGCCTTTTCAGGGGCCATAACTCTGGAACCCATGTTGGAATCTGGCCAGTTCAAGAAAGGAACCAAGATCTTATGGTGATACAAGTTGTGTACCAGTTTGGTAAAAATTAAATCATAAATAAAGCTGCTATTGTGCAGACAAGGTCAAAATAGTTGATTTTGGCCCTTTCAGGGGCCATAACTCTGGAATCCACAATGGGATCTGGCCAGTTCAAGAAAGGAACCGAGATCTTATGGTGATACAAGTTGTGTGCAAGTTTGGTTAAAATAAAATCATAAATGAAACTACTATCGTGCAGACAAGAAGTTGTTGATGGACGGACGGACGGACGCACGCACGGACGACGGACGAAGGGTGATCACAAAAGCTCACCTTGTCACTATGTGACAGGTGAGCTAAAAACAAAAGGGTCATGATGACCCTGGATCGCTCACCTGAGTAATGTGAGCTACAATTTTCAAATGTCAAACTGATGGTAAAATATTAAGAAAGTCGGTCACATTCATGGTCAATGAAATTCAGTTTTACGATTTGTGTGCAAAACTCAGTGTATGTCATCAAAGTTTCAAGGCTGTATCTTAAAAAACAAGAAAACAAGAAAGTAGGTCAGTAGGTCAACGTCACAGTCAAGTGACATCATATTACTTGGGGTCATCAGGTAATTATAATTAAACAATCTTGGAAATAGGATCAGATAATTTTTAAGTATTTTTTCCTATATAACTCACATAATAACTAAATGACACCAGGGCGGGGCCTCTTTTAACCCCAGGGGCATAATTTGAACAATTTTGGTAGAGGACTACTAGACAATGCATCATACTAAATATCAAAAGCCTAGGTCGTATGGTTTCAGACAAGAACAATTTTAAAGCTTTTTCCTATACAAGTCTATATAAAACTTGGGACCCCCAGGGCAGGGCCTCTTTTCACCCCAGGGTTACAATTTGAACAATTTTGGTTGAGGACCATAGGACAATGCTACAAACCAAATATCAAAGGTCTAAGTGTTGTGGTTTCAGACAAGAAGACTTTTAAACTTTTTTTCCTATATAAGTCTATGTAAAACTTGGAACCCCCGGGGCAGGGCCATATTTGATCCTAGGGGGATAATTTGAACAATCTTGGTAGAGGACTACTAGATGATGCTACATACCAAATATCAAAGCCCTAGGCCATGTGGTTTTGTATAAGAAGATTTTCAAAGTTTTCCCTATATAAGTCTATATAAACCATGTGACCCCTGGGGCGGGGCCATATTTGACCCTAGGGGGATAATTTGAACAATCTTGGTAGAGGACCACTAGATGATGCTACATACCAAATATCAAAGCCCTAGGCCACGTGATTTTGTACAAGAAGATATTCAAAGTTTTCCGTATATAAGTCTATATAAACCATGTGACCCCCGGGGCGGGGCCATATTTGATCCTAGGGGAATAATTTTAATAATTTTGGTAGAGGACCACTAGATGATGCTACATACCAAATATCAAAGCCCTAGGCCATGTGATTTTGTACAAGAAGATTTTCAAAGTTTTCCCTATTAAGTCTATATAAACCATGTGACCCCCCCAGGGCGGGGCCATATTTGATCCTAGGGGAATAATTTGAACAATTTTGGTAGACCACTAGATGATGCTACACACCAGATATCAAAGCCCTAGGCCCTGTGGTTTTGAAGATTTTGAAAGTTTTTCCTTTCGGTTACCATGGCAACCCGAGTTCTGCATGAAATTCAATTCTTTGAAGAATTTTGAAAGGGGGCCACCAAAGGATCAATCCTGTGAAGTTTGGTGTAATTCTGCCCAGTGATTTTCAAGGAGAAGATTTTTTTAGAAAATGTTGACGGACACACGACACACTACGCACGACAGACGACGGACATTGACCGGTCACAAAAGCTCACCATAAGCCTTTGGCTCAGGTGAGCTAAAAAAAAAAAAAGTGGAGTATTGGATGTCATTGATTTCCTCCTGGCCGTGTCGTACCGGATGTGAAAAAAGTGGTACGAAGCAGCTACCACACTTGGCAATCTGCATCAAAAGGATAATACTGGGACTGGTCAGCCCAGCGTCAATATAATGTTACTTGGGTGGGGTGTTGTGTAATGTTTCTGTGGCGTGATATTCTAGTATTTCAAGTTGGGCATTGTGCTCACTGCTACAATTAAGTAGACACCATCGTTATATGACAGAAGTTGAATGATGAAAAAGAGGCTAAACACGAACACGCACTAAATGCCTCATGCATACAGAGCAAATACTGGTATGCAAATATTTGGGTTTTGATTTAAGTATTACCCGGCTTGTATTTGCTGTTAAGATGTGTTTTAACACATGGTAGACAGTACATCTACACATTATGGCCAGTTTTCTGTGAAGTTCCAGCCAATTCTGCCAAATGATAAAAAAGGAAATTAACGTAAGATTTTTGTCATGCATAAATGAACAAGTGCAATTCTATGAGCCCAGCAGCTCATGAAGCACTGAAACATAATAAGAAAGAAAAAATAAATACAAATAATGTTTTACATTCTTTAATAATAGTATAATAATACATTAACATAAAATTTGATCACATGACACCCCATTTCTCTTCAAAAGCATTACAAAGTTTTGCACAAGTCAATGCAGCTGACAGTGGGTAATTGCTGATAGAGTATTCTTCCTCTGTATAGTCTGCATCAATCTGTAACACAAGTAAGTGAAGCATTTATTCTAATATAAATAAGGAAGTACTGGTAAACTTAATTAATGGTTTGTCTGATCAATCTGTAATATATATTAAATAAAACATTTTAACAATTTTGTTTGTTTGTTTTGGGCTCAATGCCATTTTTCAACAGTATTTCAGATATTTAATGGCGGGAAGTTAACCTAACCAGTGTTCCTGGATTCTGTACCAGTACAAACCTGTTCTCCGCAAGTAACTGCCAACTTCCCCACATGAATCAGAGGAGGAGGACGAATGATTTCATACACAAGGTCTTTCATCAAATCGTCGCGGAGAACTTATGCCCCACCCGGGAATCAAACTCGCAGCCCCACAATATGTAGACCAATGCTCTCCCTATTGAGCTAAGTTGGCGGGCCATTTTTTTTTTTAAATGGAGGGTTTTGCAATATATTAGTATTTCCTGTATACTCTTTGTTATATCAGGGATATAAATAAAATGTACACAGCTAAATGAAAGGTGTCGGTGATATCGATCAGTTGTCCTGCATAAAATCCAACAAAGCCATACTCGGTCTGTAAGTAACACTATTTAACTTAACCCTTATCATGCTGGACACGACTGATATTGCATTTGCGACCATTGTAGATCATGCTTAGCCTGCACATCCATGCAGTCTGATCATGATCTGCACTGTTCGCCATTCAGTCTGTATCTTTTTGGTAAGCACCCCTTTTAACAATTAATGGTATTGTCCAAACTGAACCAAATTGAAAGACGGGACAAGTTCATTATAGAAATTTAGCAGGGTAAGGGTTAATGAGAGCGATAAAGCACTTATGGAAGAGGTTTCCTGTAACTGGCATTTTTACATGAAAGCAGTATGACAACTGCATGATTACTTAAATGAGAAGGTATTTACTAATGATGTAAGCTGTCAGTTAATATATCCCGAGACCATGAGAAAAAATCCTTTTAAGGTTTTATTTCTGGGACAACTCTCAGAATTCACTACTGTTTAAATCTCGACTTAATTTTCCTTGATGGCAGCAGAAGACGATGAGCAGAACACTTACATTTCTGGACCTGCTAAACTACAATGTAAGTTTTTACTTTTTAAGATTTAAAAAGTTAGTAAATCTTAAAAAGGTCCTCAAGCCCAACCATATAACCTTTTACTCTGAAGTCCTAGTTTTGATGCTATACTTACACTACCATGTGCCATAGCTCCTACCACTAACACTATAGGTTCATCAGCAGGAACTAACGTTCTTGGATCTACACACTGCTCTGCTTTAAATGACATGCCGATCTTTTTACATCCTATAGGAAGATGATCTGTCACTGGATTCTTTATAACCTATAATAAATTGTGTAAGAAGCAGAAGAAATTAATATTAAAGTACATAGTTACTGTGAAATCATTAATATTAGTTGGGGACTAATTTTCGTTGTTGAGTCAGTTCACAAAATTTAAACCCAACAAACAAAATTCACATTCATTTTATGTTCAAAAGAAATCATATCCCCATGAAATTACTGTTTTGACCAAAACCATGAAATTTCATGCCCATGAAATTGAATGATCTTACATCTTCAACACATCTTAAAAGACACATTTTCATTATCTGAGTCTGGCATAAGGCTGTGTATCAAACATTGGTATTCAAACACTAAAAATGCCTTGATGTGGAAGGTTCCTAGTTAATCAAGGTGTCCATCCGTAACGGAAATAAAGCTGGTAACCAAAAATGTTTGAAACCTGCCATATAACTCCAAAGTTGGGGAAGGAGATGATATCATTTTCCTAGAGACCATTCAATAACATTTAATACTATATAATACTACAAGAGATCACAGAGTGATCTTGGCACCTACCAATGTGCCATTTTTGAGTGTTCCAAATTTCAAGACTTATTGACTAGCTCAAGGTCAAATTTCATGTGCATGTGGTATATCGAAAGCTGTAGCTTGAGAAATGTGAAAGTAGGTCACTACATCAATTTCAAGGACAAAGTTCTTTGTACACAAAACTATGCATGTGCATCAAGTTTGAAGGCTGTAGTTTTGAGAAATTTGAAAGTAGGTCACTAGGTCAATCTTAAGGTCAAAGTTTATTTCGGTACAAAAAACTATGCAAGTGGTCCAAATTTGAAGGCTGTAGCTTGAGAAATGTGAAAGTAGGTCACTAGATCAAAATCAAGGTCAAATTACACTTCAGAACACAAATCTATGCATGTGGTCCAAATTTAAAGCCTGTACCTTCAAAAATGTGAAAGTAGGTCACTAGGTCAATGTCAAAGTTCATTTTGGTACACAAAACTATGCAAGTGGTCCAAATTTGAAGGCTGTAGCTCGAGAAATGTGAAAGTAGGTCACTAGGTCAAAATCAAGGTCAAATTTTATTTCGGAACACAGAACTATGCATGTGGTCCAAATTTGAAGCCTGTACCTTCAAAAATGTGAAAGTAGGTCACTAGGTCAATGTCAAGGTAAAAGTTTTTTTCAGTGCACAAAACTATGCAGGTGGTCCAAATTTGAAGGCTGTAGCTACAGAAATGTGAGAGTAGGTCACCAGGTCAAAATCAAGGTCAACTCATGTCAAGGTTCATCTTGCCACTCAAAACCATACATGTGGTCCAAATTTGAATGTTGTAGGTTATTGACAAGAAGATTTTAAAAGCTTTTCCCTATATATAAGTCTATAATTATGAACCATGTGACCCCCAGGGCGGGGCCATATTTGACCCTAGGGGGATAATTTGAACAAACTTGGTAGAGAACCACTAGATGACACTACATTACAAATGCCAAAGCCCTAGGCTTTGTGGTTTGGACAAGAAGATTTTCAAAGTTTTTCCCTATATATGTCTATGTAAACCATGTGACCCCCGGGGCGGGGCCATATTTGACCCTAGGGGGATAATTTGAACAATCTTAGTAGAAGACCACTAGATGATGTCACATACAAAATATCAAAGCCCTAGGCCCTGTGGTTTTGAATAAGAGGTTTTTCAAAGTTTTTCCCTATATAAGTCTATATAAACCATGTGACCCCCGGGGTGGGGCCATATTAGACCCCAGGGAAATAATTTGAAACATCTTGGTAGAGGACCACTAGATGATGCTTCATACCAAATATCAAAGCCCTAGGCTCTGTGGTTTTGGACAAGAAGATTTTCAAAGTTTTTCCCTATATAAATCTATGTAAATTATAGAAATAAACAAAGGGCCATAACTCACTAAATAATTGTTGAACCAATCTGATTTTCAGAGGGACAAAACTAGGGTACCAATACATCATTCTGACAAAGTTTGGTCAAAATCCCCCTAGTAGTTTCTGAGGAGATGCGATAACGAGAAATTGTTAACGGAAGGACAGACGGAAGGACGACGGACCACGGACGCAGAGTGATTTGAATAGCCCACCATCTGATGATGGTGGGCTAATAAACATAGAAGTATCAGTAAGTAGTGATGTAGTGAATCAACAATGAAGTTTGCAGGTCATAATATTGGAATTTTTTCCCAGGATGCAGCTTTCCTTCCAACGTGATATAATAACTAGAGCTGCTTTTGAGAAAAGTGCATGTCTCAAACAACTGCCTAATTATTTAGTGATTCAAGTGGTTTGGGTGAATGGTTCTCATCATTAATGTCTGGGGTTTCTTGATGGTTTGTACAACTGGACCCTGATCAGTAATGTCTTGGAGGTCTGGATGGTTTAGACGAGTGGACCCCGATCAGTAATTCAAGGGCCATAATTCCAAAGTGCCTGGGCCGATTTGGCTAGTTATCAAATTTGGCTGAGGTCTAATGGTCAAACATATTTTGTTTAACTTTGGTGAAGATAGGATGAGAAATTGTTCGACTTAGAGTGCGGACAAACTTTGTGACAGACAGACACACATACACACACAGAGACAGACAAACAGACTGAAGTAAATCAATATGTCTCCCACACCACTGTGTGGTGGGAGACATAATAACTGAAACGGCATAAAGATTTTTACCTTTAACAGTTTTTGAGGTCCGTCTGCTGCATGTATACTGAGCTTGTGAAGTAACTGAACTGAAAACAGTAAATTACATTCATTAGACAAGTGATTTCAGCAGTATTGTTTGATGAACAACTGACAAATACATATGAGCCATGTCATGAGAAAACCAACATAGTGGCTTTGCGACCAGTATGGATCCAGACCAGCCTGTGCATCGGCGCAGTCTGGTCAGGATCCATGCTGTTCGCTTATGGTTTTTCTAATTGCAATAGGCTTTGAAAGCGAACAGCATGGATCCCATGCAGTCTGGTCTGGATCCATGCTGGTCGCAAAGCCACTATGCTGGTCGCAATGCCACTATGTTGGTTTTCCCATGGCGTGGCTCAATTATTTATATCAGACATACAGTACATCATCACTAACACGAGCACCCAGTATCACCTGAGCAACACATGTTGTCCCCAGTAATATTCCTTATATTTTTCATGTTTTGAATTCTCGAAATACTTGATAACTCAAGAATTTTGCTCAGCCCATTTGGGACTTTGAGTGATCGATGTTTTACTGTACATATAAAATTATTTATTTTATAAATCATTACATTTAGGCAGCCTGTATGAATTTTTGTTTTTTTGTAATCATTGAAGAAAGTAAACTAGCCACATGAAAATTCATAAAGACATTCTTTATTTTTCAACTTGTGTTATTGTTAAGTTTTTTTTTATTTAATTCTGCTATTAAAACTTTGTACACTTGTTTATTAAACTTGACAAGTATAGAGACTAAGAACCATAAGTCTTCCTTGTAATTAGTTAGATGCAAAAAGTTTAACAAAAATCATTACATCACAAGCTAGTTTATAACTAGAGATGCTTTTGAGAAAAGTGCATGTCTCCCACAACTGCCTTGTTTGTTTGGATTGTTCAGACGAATGGTTCCTATCAAAAATGTCTAGTTTGTCCAGATAGTCTAAACGACTGGATCCAATCAGTAATGCAAGGGCCATAATTCAAAAGTGCCTGGGCGGATTTGGCTAGTTACTGAACTTGGCTGAGGTCTTATAGTCAAACACAGTTTGTTCAAGTTTGGTAAAGATTGGATAAGAAATGTTCAACTTAGAGTGCGGACAAGCTTTGTGACAGACAGACAGACACAAACACAGACAGACACAAACACAGACAGGAGTAAATCAATATGTCTGCCACACCACTGTGTGGTGGAAGACATAATTAAAGAGTCAGCTTATCCGAAGGTCACTTGCGAATGGTACAAACATGTTGTTTTTTTATTACTGACAAGATTCTAGCAAATTCATTCGATTATTGATTGTTCTAAGGTAAATAATCAAAATTAACATTGGAAAAAATTACCCATAAGTCCACAAAATCTGTCGAAAGTTCTTGGTATTCTTGTCTGTGGGTTGACCTCTATGAGAACATTTTTCTCTGTGTGTATATAAACTTGTAGCAAACCAGCTCTGTTTAATGGACTGTCAAGTAACATCAACAAACACTGAAATCAAGCAATGAAATTACAATTTAATATGCAAGCTAGGTAACCCAAAACTTTTTAAGTCTATGGTTTACTTTTCACGAACAGTATCATAGCTGAAAGCTTGAAAACTGGCGCAGTAAAACAAGATCAGAAAGTAAGCCAAGAACCACTGTACTTTGCATTTTATTAAAACTGCTGTCCTGTCTGTATCCTGATAATATGCTTTTGTTTTACAAGGTCTGTATTTACACATGATTTCAAGCCATATTTAAGAGACAGTCTTGTAACAAGTCATGTTAAATATACATTCATTATCAAGAGATTTTGTAGAAAAAGAACAGAGTGTAAAAATTTCAGCCCTTTTTGAACTCTGTTTTTTTTTTATTATGTAATATTTGTGATTGAACAAACTTGTCTACAGCACTATATTTGGCCTTGAACTGGGAAAACTTCTACATAACCATCTTTAAGCAGGTAAGTTATACCCATAATTCTGTCTTGCATATTGTCATAAAGTTTCGCCTTTGTATGATGGGCACTGTCCACAAAAGGCTGTGCTGTTGGTTTAATTTTACAATTTCTTTTCAGTGATTGCTAGAATAGATACATTGTTATTATGTGTTTCATGATCGAGGCAACATATATCACTGATGCAGTTGAAGTTTGCAAGGTAACTGAGGCAACACAAATTAAGCAAGCTGAAGAAAACAATTGAATAGGAGCTTGAAAAAGTTTTTTCTATGTTACCACCATTGATGCCAAATGCTTTGAAATTGCTTATTGCAAGTTAGCATTGCACAAGGAATTCTGCTGCAGTTTAGAATAGCCCTGTAACTGCAAACAAGCACTGAAATCTAACTGACAAAATACCTGATGGGTGATATCTGGTCGACATGTTGCAATATCTCTTTTAAACTTCTTTGCAATACTTTTGTGTTTGTCACAGTTGAGGAGTTCAAAGGTTTTGCCAACCTGAAATTATCAAGAAATACAGGATTCAATTCCATTGTGGTAGTACCTGTTTATCTAAAATGCACTTTTAAAGACACAGAAAAAGGTAGATTAGGTTTAGATATTTCCAAGAAATCCAAAGGCTTCTGGAAAACATGAAAGTTGAAAGATCCTGTCTTCTTATCTATTTTCAATACTGACCTGAATGTTGTCATAGCAAATACATATAAAAAGGTTTGCCATCACAATAAAAGAAAGAAAAACAAGAACAAATTATCCATACTTTATGGCCCTTTGGGAAGCCCTGAATAACATGCAGACAGACAGGGCTTACAAGCATTATTTCATTGCTTGGAAACAGAAAAACATGATTTTAAAAGTGCTCTTGATGCAGATTCCACCAAAAATGTCAAAGGGGCATAATTTTGGCAAATTGTAAGCCAGAGCAAATAAATCTGTCAAGCCAGGTCATCTCATGATGCCAAAGATGTCTGTAGAATTTGAAAAAAATGTCAAGCAATATCTGAGAACAAAACACTTGTTACTGTTTTTAAATTACTTCCTTTATTAAAGTCATTTAAGACTGAAAAGAAATTAAATGTAAACAAGAGCACCGCAATGCCGAGCAATATGCGCTCAAATGTATGACCTTTGATGCCTAAGTATGAATTGACCTTGAAGCAAACCATCCGAATCATGCGCTCTGCACGTCATCTCGATGTGGTGAACATTTGTGCCAAGTTTCTTTAAAATCCTTCACGCAGTTCAAGTTACAGTGGGGACACAAATCAAGGTCATATGACCTTTGACCCCTAAGTGTGACCTTGATGCGAGCCATCCAAAACATGCACTCTGCACATCGTCTCAATGTGGTGAACATTTGTGTCAAGTTTCTTCGGAATCCTTCAAGGGATTCAAGAGTTACAGAGTGGACATGCTTTGGCCCCTAAGTATGACCTTGACCTTGAAGCAAGCCATCTGAAACATGCGCTCTGCATGTCGTCTCAATGTGGCCAAGTTTCTTCGAAATCCTTTCAATCAGTTCAAGAGTTACAGAGCGGACAAAAAACCATTAATTAATGTTTAATCCCTGCAGTTATAAAGTTCTACAATAAACAGCTACGTTAAAAACATATGTAGTATAAAAAATATCTGACCACGGCACCTGAAAAAATACAGAATCAGAATCCACAGTCATAATATCATGAGAAACTAATGTCCAAGATAATGAATATTTGCTAATTAATATATCGAAAAACTTTGTTTTGTTTTTGTCTTTTAATTTTCATAGGAGATTTGCTTATAATTTTATGAGACCATTAGAAACAATGAAATTATGTGAGAAGAAGTCTCCTGCTGTTACATATACATGGAATGTATAATGTATATATATGTATATGCGTCTAAAGCCCTGGGGAATTATATTTACAATGTCAAGATCATTTAGAAGGATGTCTTTCTCGTCTATCGTGATACATCTTTGAGTCATCAACAAAAATTTTGACATCGCATTGTATTAAGTTTGGTGAGTCAAACATATATGATATGAAAAGTGCTTACCTTGAGGTATTAAACAATTAATTAATAGAAATGCCTAAAACTAAAAAAAGTAAAAGCTCAAAATAAACATCTTTAGACTTTCAAATTGTTACAGCGTACTCGCCTATTCCGAACCAGTCTGTAAATTGACTCATTTCCAAGCTTTAAAGCAGCCGTCGCGCATACGTAAAGAAAAACCGTAAGCTATGTTTTGGTTTTATATCTAATGCATTAAAGTAATAATTCATTGCTGGTAATAGTTCAAGTTATTCTTACATAATCCATATTTGCAACACTGTCCAAATGCTATATTTTTTCTTATGTGGAAATCTGACCAATGTAAACAAAAATGTCAGATTCAAGAAACGCTTACGTTTTAGTTTTTTAACGAAATGAAACGAAAGGGATATTAAAAAGAAGGAAATTTTACGCTCTTTCCAGTCATATATCCACATTAAAAACAACTTTACCATTGAGATGCCTAAAGAGGAAATATAGATGGCATACATTGTGCCTATTCCGAATCACACATTTTCAGTTCTGTTCTGCTGCAATAGCCTGCATGTTGTTTAAAGGTTGCAGAAAAAATGCCCATTCAATGTGTCCAAAATATTAATTTATGTTATTATTTTTACCCATTGCCAGATGTTAAAGGAAAAGGCAGAGGTCTTATTATACCATGTGACTATTTTATTCACACGAAGGACAAGACCGCCCACATGACTGTTTTAAAACAGCATATTTCAATAATGCCAGAGAAGTATGTCATGCCTATCGTTTTAGTCATTTAATTGGCCTTAAGTGCGATTATTTCTATTCCTAACATAAAATAATTTCAGTTTTCGATTCAAGATGGTAGTTTTATGTTGTTGTGGATAGTAATAAGAAAACAATTTCAGTTCATTTGTGGTGATTCGGAATAGGCGAGTATGACCCGGATTACGCACAGTACCTGTCTGATCAATTACAGAAACCTGTTACGAACAATGTTTTGTTTCGAATTTCTTTTCATGTTATTTTGATCGTGACATATTTGTCCAGCATTTAAGATGAAATTTATATTTAAAATATAAACTTGACGAAGTAAAACGATAAAAAATTAAAGACTGGTTCGGAAAGGGCAAGTTCGCTGTATTTCTAAACTCTCCAGTCAAGACTACATTTGCAGTTACATGTTCTCTGACATAACAGTTAATCAGTATTTAAGACAGCATTAGGTATCTGCAAGTCATTTGTGTAAAACTGGTTTATCTGAGTCGCGAAATCATATTTCATGTCTTATTATTTCATACCTTTACAGACTCAAGAGAGGATTTTTCTAATATGATGATTAAACGTTTTTCATTGGAAGTTTTGGGCACACTTTTGATGATTTTTTCCTTTTCTGGGGCTTCGGATGCCATTTTTATTTACTTTATTTTGATTTTCACGTGTTTACAATTTTGGTAAAAATCCGAACATATCCAAATGAAATGAAGAGTTCGGACAGTCGTCAATGTAAACAACTGCAATTTCTTTCGTTTTTAACGATAAATACAAGTAAAATTTGATACATCTTTAGTATAATATAAGTTATCTAAATCAATAAAAATCAATAAAAGTAATATGAGCAAGTAGTTTTCATCAAACCGGATATATTTTCGCGTTACATTTTTGGCTAACTATTAGGATTTCCGGATAAATTTCTTATCCGAACCAGGACTGCTTTTTTGGATAATAGCACTAGTGAGTAACATATTGCAAATAATTGCATGATAGCATTAGTTTAAGGCCTTCTGCACAATTTTTCAAGGATGTCACGACCAGGCGGTACAAGAGGGAGCGGCAAGGTAAGTATCTATAATTACATTTTTTTGTTTTTTTATATCTTAGTCAAAATTGGGAAAAATATACTTTTTTGAGCAGAGGAATACTTCAGGTACCAGCAAAGTAAATTGATTAATGCACTCATTGGTGTTGTAAATAATCATTGTATTAACTGATTCAGACAAAAAATACATTTCTTCTACTGGATAATAATTTATATTAAGGTAATTGAATTTGCTTGTTTATCATATCAGGTAAATGTCAGATTGTTACTTTATAATATTTTGATTTTGCTTACTTATTTTTTTTTTTTCAAATTTGCTATAAAAAACAATAAAAGAAATTAGTGGTAAGGCCATAATAAGTTAATTCCTAGATTATAATCCAAATTTTGTTTAAAAAGGAGGTGGGGGTAGAATTTTATTTTTTATTTTTAAAACAACTTACGCAGGGGTTCCACTTAACCCAGGAGTAGGGATTTCGACTGTTGATATAAGCAAATGTGTACATGCAGACTCCTAGGATTTCAGATGAAGCCAAGTGAAGGGTCCTTTTTATCAACATGAGATATATTTCAGTTTAAACTCACAAAAACAAGCCTTTTATATTCAAAATGACAGCTATTTATATATAAATCGCACCCCTGAGTACAAGGCAAGACAGTCGGCAAAACAGAATAAAGTAAAAACAAACTTGTAGACTTTCTTTTTTACTCTCATATTACAAATTATCAACGATTCAACATTTTATTTAATAGCTGGATCAACCTGCATTTGACAACTTTGTGATGAACCAACTTTAGACCGACCAACAAACTCTTGTATACAATTGGTTTCGCCATGATCATTCGACGTTTTGTGATCTAGACTGCCTGAAATAAAGTCATTGTATAGGTTCAGTAATGAGTTAGCATCGGAATAATTGCATACAAACCAGTCTTTGAGAGTTATTTCACATTGAAAAACCACTACGCGATTATAAAAACCATAGTGAAAGTTGTTATTTTACAACAATGCTCTTCAATCAGAGGAGCGCAAGTTTAATTTGCGACACACACTTTATCATGTTTATTTTGCAGCAGCATTAAAACAAATATATGGGACCCTTCCTCCGCGGCTTGTACATTTTTGGTTCCTTTTTTGGCATAAAAAAGAGGGGGCAGACGGGGATGATAATCTAGGAATTAATTTATTATTGCCTAAGGTTTGAAGGCATATCACAGAATAAAGAGAATAAAATATACATGGTTAGATTCCATCTTATATTAAGTGAATATATCCTTTTGACAGTATCCATACGCAAAACAACACCATTCTTCACTGAGTCAGATATATGGTAGTGTGATACATTAAAATATTGATCCACCACTAGCTGTCGTAATAAACATCAATAAATTTCTTCTTTTTAACAGAAAGGTCAGACTCCAGGCACATCTGGGACAAGACAGAGCAGGGCAGGGTCAATCAGGTCTGGCATGACTCCTATATCTGAGGGTGATGATGCAGAAACGCTTGGAACTGAGGTATAAATGTCTTTTATGATGCTTATTATGTGTCTCACAAATTGTGGGAAGAAATAAATGTCTTTGGTTCAACATTAATCTGTCTGTTTTTTTTGTCGTAAAACTGTTACCACTCTCTATCTTTTTATCCCTATTTATACAAATGACACATATCATGACATCTAGATTAATGTTGTTTAATTTTGCTTCTTTGTTGATATCAGCTTGTTACCATTTTTATTAGTGTAGCGGTCAGATAACGTACCTAGTGTTCCTTCAGTCTGTGTGAAAACCATACTAAGTCTTGTTCTTCCAAAGTAACTATAACTACATCCTCACAGGTTGAGGAAAAATAAGTTAGATTTATTCTGTTCTGCCAAGTCTGTGAGGAGAACACTGCCATACCTAGAGATCAATCTCAAAATTTCTAAATTTCTAATATTGTTTACTCCATTCTGGGCAGATGGTTTAATTTTGAATTTATACTTTCAGCTGTCTGCAGTGATGCCTAGAAAGAGGTATCAACCTCCTCCTGGCTACTACAGTCCATCATTGGCAAGGTTCGAGCAATACCTGGAGGACACCCAGGTCCAGGTGATCTTCAGAAAACTTCTTCATATCCTTCTCAACAGACCGGAGCTTCCGTACAACCCTTACCCAGGATTCTATGGGAGGTTAAGGGTTCACCAAGAAAGGTAACAATGCATTCCTGTAGACTGGTAATGACAACTGACAGTGTCAGTTTAATTAAATATTGTATAAGTAATTTTGGCATTCTATAGTTGTCACGTAAAAGACTAGTATTAATTGTGAAAAAATGTCAAAACTACCTATGAGAATATATAACTGCACAGAAATTTGCAGTTGTCATTATGGGTGCTCTACATGGAGACAAGCAAAGTTGAGAAGTTATTTCCTGAAAAAGATGTCATTTCTCCAAAATACAACATGTTAGTGAAGAAATCTTGATAAATAGAACTTAAAAATTATATTTTTTCAACAAAACATCCTGCAAGTCAGTGCTTTTTATGTGACCATTCATTGAGCAAAATGAGCTTTTCTGCAACATTCATTTTGCATTTTTTTATGAAATAAGTCTTTCACTGATATAACAATGCTTATTTATCCCCCCACCAAAGGCGAAGGGGATATTAGAAATGCTCTCCGTCCGTGCGTCCGTCCGTCCATGCGTCTGCAACGATCTTTGTCCGGAGCATAACTCCAAAAGTACCGGAGGGATTTTCTTCAAACTTCATACACTGATAGAACACATTGGGAGGAAGTGCACACGGGGGATATTAGAAATGCTGTCCGTCCGTCTGTGCGTCCGCAACGATCTTTGTCCGGAGCATAACTCCAAAAGTACCGGAGGGATTTTCTTCAAACTTCATACACTGATAGAACACATTGGGAGGAAGTGCAGCATGCAAGAACAATAACTCTACCTTGCCTATTTTTTGAGTTATTCCCCTTTATCTTATTTTCTTAAAAAAAAATTGTCCGGAGCATAATTCCAAAAGTACTGGAGGGATTTTCTTCAAACTTTATACACTGATAGAACACATTGGGAGGAAGTGCAGAGTGCAAGGACAATAACTCTACCTTGCCTATTGTTTGAGTTATTCCCCTTTATCTTATTTTCTTAAAAAATTTTGTCCGGAGCATAACTCCAAAAGTACTGGAGGGATTTTCTTCAAACTTCATACACTGATAGAACACATTGGGAGGAAGTGCAGTGTGCAAGAACAATAACTCTACCTTGCCTATTTTTTGAGTTATTCCCCTTTATCATATTTTCTTAAAAAAATTTGTCTGGAGCATATCTTTTTCATGCATAGAGGGATTTTGATATAACTTGGCACAAATGTTCACCACCACGAGACAGAGTGTCATGCGCAAGATCCTGGTCCCTAGGTCTAAGGTCAAGGTCACACTTAGAGGCCAAAGGTCAGATACAAGAATGACTTTGTCTGAAGCATTTCTTCTTCATGCATGGAGGGATTTTGATGTAACTTGGCACATTTATACACCATCATGAGACGAAGTGTCATGCGCAGTTCCCTTCTTTAGAATTACTTCCCTTTGTTGTTACTTTAAATAGCTTTTATTGTAACTTTTTCATTACTAGTCGTAGGGAAAAATCAAGACCACTTTTCTGTAGTACAACATGCATAATACATCCAATTTTGGGGTGTATTTTGACCAATCTCTACCTGGTAAAGATTTTTGTGTGGACTTACAATTTTTGTTTTTGTTTTTTTTTTGTTTTTTTTTAAGATTAACTTCCCTTAGTTGTTACTATAAATAACTTATATTGTAACATTTTTATAATTGACCATAGGGAAAAAACAAGACCACTTTTCTGTGGTACAACATGGATGTAACTTTCCAATTTTAGGTGAATTTTAAGAGATCTCTACCTGGTAAGGAGTTTGTTCGTGGACTTAGAAAAACAAAAGACTTACAATGATTACTAAACAACCACAAAATTAAAATTCCATTTGCAAATACAGCTGCTAGAGTAAAGAAATTTGCTGTGACGGGCTTATATTGTGACATTCTGGCACTCTTGTTCCCTGTTAGCTTTCCATTCCTTCTTTTTACAGTAGCCATATAGAAAAACATCATAGCTATACTGTTCATGAAAATTAATAAAATTTAGCAGTAAACCACCTCACCACTGACTTATTCTTTCTTCCACATCTTTAAAACCCCTGGTGCGGACCACAACTAAGTGGTTCTTCAAAATTTTCCCCAAAATTAGTACTTTCAGACACTAACTTGCCAGGAACTTTAGCCTTCAATTATAATATGCCCGGCGGGGGGATTGGCCATGTCTAACATGGCTCTTGTTTTATATTTAATTAAGTAAAACTATGTATTGTTTTAAAACTTTTAATATGTGGTTTGCCTTTTTCAGATTCCATCTTGAAAAGCATCCAAGGCAGAGAATCCTTGCATCCTTGAGTAAGTCGTACTTAACCTTAGCCTAATGGGGACAAGTGGTTTTGTCTTTGTGACCAGTACAGGCCACATCTGTGCAGTCTGATCATGGTCTGCACTGTTCACTATTCTGTCAGTAAATTTTCAGTGAACACCCCTTCGAATAATAAATGTTAAATTGAATGATGGACCAGTCCATTTTAGTAATTTAGCAGACTAAAGGTTAATGTGTGCATAATTTAAGATATATCTATTTTTCTTAAATTTTAAAATACTTTAGGTGATATGGTTTTCAAATTGAAAGTCAAAATTAAAACAGAATTTTGATTGAAATATTTTTTAGCTCACCTGTCACATAGTGACAAGGTGAGCTTTTGTGATCACCCTTCGTCCGTCATGCGTGCGTCCGTCCGTCAACAATTTCTTGTCTGCATGATAGTGGTTTCATTTATGATTTTATTTTAACCAAACTTGCACACAACTTGTATCACCATAAGATCTCGGTTCCTTTCTTGAACTGGCCAGATCCCATTATGGGTTCCAGAGTTATGGCCCCTGAAATGTCCAAAATCAGCTATTTTGACCTTGTCGGCACAATAGCAGCTTTATTTATGATTTGATTTTTACCAAACTGGCACACAACTTGTATCACCATAAGATCTTGGTTCCTTTCTTGAACTGGCCAGATTCCATTATGGGTTCCAGAGTTATGGCCCCTGAAAGGACCAGAAATAGCTATTTTGCCCTTGTCTGCACAATAGCAGCTTCATTTATGATTTGAATTTAATCAAACTTGCACAAAACTTGTGTTGCCATAAGATCTCAGTTCCTTTGTTGAACCGGCCAGATCTCCTAATGGGTTCCAGAGTTATGGCCCCTGAAAGGGCCAGAATTAGCTATTTTGACCTTGTCGGCACAATAGCAACTTCATTTATGATTTGATTTTAACCAAACTTGCACACAACTTGTATCACCACAAGATCTTGGTTCCTTTCTTAAACTGGCCAGATTCCTTCATGGGTTCCAGAGTTATGGCCCCTTAAATGTCCAAAATTGGCTATTTTGGCTTTTGCAGCCATATAGAGACTTCATTTATGGTTTTATTTGATACAAACTTCCAAAATATCTTCAACAACAATAAATCTTGGATTCCATGACAAATCAGATCCAATCGTAGTTTCCAGAGTTATTTTATATCTGATTACCTCCCCTGATTGTAGTCAAAATGGATTTATATCAGTAAGTATTTACAGGACTTATTTGAAATTTCATTATTGTCATTAGTTGGACCGAGCCAATCAGGGTAGATAACTATGGACTGATTTTATGTCAAATTACCTCCCTTTATTTCAAATTAAAATGGGTATATCTCCGTAACTAATGAAGATACTGATCTGAAATTTCATTTATGTCAACAGATTTATTTGGCAGATCCTTCTTTTGTTAACTTACAATAGTTTTCTTTTGAATTACTTCCCTTTTACATTACTATAAATAGCCTATTTTTAGTAACTTTTTTATTATTGGCCGTAGGGAAAAACCGAGACCACTTTTCTGTGGTACAACATGGATGGTACCGCCAATTTTTAGGTGTATTTTGACATATCTGTACCTTGTAAGAATTTTGTTTTTCTTTTTGGTTAAATTTCTTTCCTTTGTTGTTCCTGTCCTTTGGACTTAGATATTTTTTCTGAGGACCTTCTTGTCCTCAAGTGCAATGATAACTGGTAAGCGATATAGGGCCATCATGGCCCTCTTGTTTAGTATACAGTGCACATATAATTTTCTTTGGTTTCATTTAGTTCGCCTACTGTATCTGTATGTCACATTGTACTTGGCAGTAAAAACTATGGCCTGCTTTAATCAACACAACAACAGTTATGTTGATTGACAGTGATGGCTTGGGGAATGTTTATGTTGCTTGAGTTAAAATGCTAATGAGCAATAAAAGGCAATTTTTTTTCCAAGTGATTAATTCGGAGAAAATACAAATAATCCAAGATGATCTCATTTCTTTCAGGAAATATTCTGAAAGACACATACATACAGAACTTGTACACCATCCAGAACTACCAGAATGTTTGGGGTTTGAGTAGTATTTTACGAGTGGTCAATCCTGATGGACTTGAGAAGTATCGTTGGTTGATAAATGACATTACACCAAAACTTGACCAGTTGCCGTCTTTTGAAGGGTTTTCTGTGAGTTTTTTGTAATCCATAGATTGAAATATATTTATTGCTTATAATACTGCCTCGAATATATTCAAAGCTTTACATGCAAGCAAAATCACTTGGTGCTTGCTTAATACCATGCTTGAATAGACACCAAGCCATTTTCCTTGCACATAAAGCTTTGAATGTTTTAGAGGCAGTGGCTGTACACATTTTCGTAAAACAATAAGTAGTAAGTTTGTCAGCATTTTATATCGTCATTTATACAAAATCAAAGCTACAAATTGTTTGTACATAGTAATATGTATTAATACCTCACTGACCAACTTAAGAGTATGATTAAATCTGTGCTAAAGTCCTCCCATGAACAGAGACAACTACTTGCTTCAATTCTGTTTTAAGTATTTGGAGTGTTTAATATCCTGTGGTCACCTTTGTTCATAGAACTCCTTTTTAGCTCCACTATTCGGAGAATAGGGGTGCTATTCTACTTGCCCCAGCGTCAGCGTGTCACTTTCTTGGTTAAAGTTTTTCGGCAACCTTTGTTTTTCTTTGTTACTATTGCTTCTATCTTACTGTAACTTCATATTAACATTGTTCAGCATGCAGACAAAGTATGTGCAGGGGCTGGGCCCATTATACCCAAGGTCAAGGTCACCAAGGTGTTATACTTAGGTTATTTTTAAGGTTAAAGTTTTTTGGCAACCTTTGTTTTTAGCTCACCTGTCACATAGTGACAAGGTGAGCTTTTGTGATCACCCTTCGTCCGTCGTCAGTCCGTGCGTCCGTCCGTGCGTCCGTGCGTGCGTCAACAATTTCTTGTCTGCACGATAGTGGTTTCATTATTGATTTTATTTTAACCAAACTTGCACACAACTTGTATCACCATAAGATCTCGGTTCCTTTCTTGAACTGGCCAGATCCCATTATGGGTTCCAGAGTTATGGCCCCTGAAAGGGCCAAAAATAGCTATTTTGACCTTGTCTGCACAATAGCAGCTTCATTTATGATTTCATTTTAACCAGACTTGCACAAAACTTGTGTCACCATAAGATCTTGGTTCCTTTCTTGAACTAGCCAGATCCCATTATGGGTTTCAGAGTTATAGCCCCTGAAAGGCCCAGAATTAGCTATTTTGACCTTGTCTGCACAATAGCAGCTTCATTTATGATTTTATTTTAACCAAACTTGCACACAACTTGTATCACCATAAGATCTTGGTTCCTTTCTTCAACTGGCGAGATTCCGTTATGGGTTCCAGAGTTATGGCCCCTGAAAGGGCCAGAATCAGCTATTTTGATCTTCTCTGCACAATAGCAGCTTCATTTATGATTTGAATTTAATCAAACTTGCACAAATCTTGTGTCACCATAAGATCTTGGTTCCTTTCTTGAACCGGCCAGATCCCCTAATGGGGTCCAGAGTTATGTCCCCTGAAAGGGCCAGAATTAGCTATTTTGACCTTGTCTGTACAATAGCAGCTTCATTTATGATTTGACTTTAACCAAACTTGCACACAACTTGTATCACCACACGATCTTGCTTCCTTTGTTGAACTGGCCAGATTCCATCTTGGGTTCAAGAGTTATGGCCCCTTAAAGGTCCAAAATAAGCTATTTTGGCTTTTGCAGCCATATAGAGACTTCATTTATGGTTTTATTTGATACAAACTTCCAAAATATCTTCAACAAAAATAAATCTTGGATTCCATGACAAATCAGATCCAGTTGTAGGTTCCAGAGTTATTTTATGATCTGATTACCTCCCCTGATTGTAATCAAAATGGATTTATATCGGTAAGTACTTACAGGAATTATTTGAAATTTCATTATTGTTATTAGTTGGACTGAGACAATCAGGGTAGATAACTATGGACTGATTTTATGTCAAATTACCTCCCTTTATTTCAAATTAAAATGGGTATATCTCCGTAACTAATGAAGATACTGATCTGAAATTTCATTTATGCCAACATATTTATTTGGCAGATCCTTCTTTTGTTCACTTACAATATTTTTTTTTTTTAATTACTTCCCTTTTACCTTACTATAAAAGCTAATTTTTAGTAACTTCTTTATTATTGGCCATAGGGAAAAACCGAGACCACTTTTCTGTGGTACAACATGAATGGTACCTCCAATTTTTAGGTGTTTTTTGACATATCTATACCTTGTAAGAATTTTTTTCTTCTTTTTGGTTAAATTTCTTCCCTTTGTTGTTCCTGTCCTTTGGATTTAGATATTTTTTTTGAGGACCTTCTTGTCTCAAGTGCAGTGATAACAGGTGAGCGATATAGGGCCATCATGGCCCTCTTGTTCTGTCATATCTTTGTTACTATTGCTTATATCTTACTGTAACTTCACATAAACATTGTTCATCATGCAAACAAAGTATGTGCAGGGGCTGGGCCCATTATACCCAAGGTCAAGGTCACCAAGGTGTTATACTTAGGTTATTTTTAAGGTTAAAGTTTTTTGGCAACCTTTGTTTTTCTGTTATATCTTTGTTACTATTGCTTATATCTTACTGTAACTTCACATAAACATTGTCCAGCATAAAAACAAAATATGTGCAGGGGCTGGACCCATTATACCCAAGGTCAAGGTCACCAAAGTATTATACTTAGAATTATTTTAATGTTAAATTTTTTTGAAAGCTTCGTTTATAGACATATCTTTGGTCCTTTAAAAGATAATGACTTGAAATTAAACATATTTCTTTATAATCATCATTTGCGTGTGTGATTACAATCCCCGTAACTCTAATTGTATTTTTGACAGAATTATGCCCCTTTCATACTTGAAGTTTTTTGGCAATCTTCGCTTTCTGGATATAACTTTAGTACAATATAAGATAATGACTTGAAACTTAAAATGTATCTTTATCATTATCATCTGCATGTGTGGTAACAATCCCCATAACTCTGATTTGTATTTTTGACCAAATTATGCCCCTTTCATACTTAAATATTTTTACAAACTTTGTTTTCTGGACATAACTTTGGTACTATATATCTTCCTTTTAAAGTAGAGGTCTCTTATTGAGACATAAATTCATTTTACTGTCAAATCGCCGAATGGTGGAGCGCGCTGTCTTATGGACAGCTCTTGTCTTTTTTGGTTCTAAGAAGAGTGGTGCTAAATATAAGTATCTTTCTCTTGTATATTTTTATGGAATAAATTAATGAAATGATATTCATACTTATTTGCTATATGTATTTCATGTTTTGTAGAATCAAGTTATGGTAGCCCTGATTGGACCATGTATTTTTGATGGCTCATTTTATCCCAGTGTTCATAATGTGCAGTTTAGGTTAGAATATCTTGTTGCTGGGCCGGATGTTGAAAAGGTAATAAATTTTCTTTGATCAAATTAAACATTTAAGTTATGTAAAGCAGTGGTTTCCATCACAACAAAGGTATAAGAGAAGATTTTTCAAATCTCTTCACACGGCCAGGGAGTGAACCCATGACCTCCAGTACTCAAAGTGGGCATTCTACCATTAGGTGAATGGGACAGTGTATATGTGAATGTATGACTGCATAAATTCATTGATACTTGACAGATGTAAAACAAAATCATCTTTTATTGGAAGTTATAGTTTGTATTAGGTTGAACACTTTTTTCAGCAAGACTGTAGAGAAAGCTTTTTTGCTCCATAGTAGTAAAAGGTATAAAAAAATAGTATCAGTTGTGAAATGATTATCAGTTACTAAAAAATGTCACTGGATTTTATCAGAACTCTTATTTTTAGCAATAATTGACAGCTTCCCAGTAAGGATTAGGTGAAGCATACATGACTTCCTTTCAAATATTTACTAAGTTCTTACCCTACAGTTGAGCAAATACACCACTTAAATTGGTACTCAGTTGCTTTCCTTTTGAAGTGGTAAGAACACCTTCTGTCTGTCACTTACAAACTGCTTTAAACGATACTCAGCTAGATGGCAAGGCATTAAACATTAACTTAGTAATCATATCAGTTTGCAGTGACATGGCATTTTTTTTTAAAATATGGTTTCTTGTATTTTAGGGTATATCAATATATGTGAACAGTTTGATGAAGGAGATAGATGACATGTTTAACAGTGAACATCATTTCCTACTGGGGGTAAATGTCCCCTCCATGAGTCTTACCAACCCTGACATGTGGGTAAAACACTACTGGGAACCAGAGAAAATACAGTCTGAAAAAGTAGGTATCAGATACTGAATATACACTAGATTTAACATTTACTGCACCACTTGTGAAATAATTGCATCTACTGTTCACTGACATTTTCTTTACTGTACCTGCCTATGTAAGGCAAGGTTTTCCCAAACTGAGGGACAACAAATCTTTGACAATTCACAAAAATGACAATTTCTCAAAAACCGTTACATATATGAGCCGTGCCAAGAGAAAACCAACATAGTGGGTATGCGACCAGCATGGATCCAGACCAGCCTGCGCATCCGCGCAGTCTGGTCAGGATCCATGCTGTTCGCTAATAGTTTCTCCAATTCCAATAGGCTTTAAAAGCGAACAGCATGGAGCCTGACCAGACTGCGCGGATGCGCAGGCTGGTCTGGATCCATGCTGGTCGCATACCCACTATGTTGGTTTTCCCATGGCACGGCTCATATTGCTTTGAAACCTTTTAGGATGTTCCAAAAACTCATTTTACACCCCCCATGGTGAGTTGTTGTGCACCTCAACTTAATCAAAATTTTAATTTTTGCCATAGTGTTAAAAATATAATGCGAGTATAAAACTCCCTAGCATGAGTCTAGTTGCCCTTGCGCGAGACACTTTCTGGTGGTGGCCTTGTTTACACAGGTGGCCATGTTAGATCATTTTTCTTGCAAACAGTTTATCATATTTTCAACCAATTATTTAGCCTAACCAATGTTTTGTCCCTCCAGCCTTGTTTCTATTAACTTCAGTACTCTATATACTGTAAAATCATTTAATTTCGTGGGCACAAAATTTCGTGGTTTTTGTCAAGACAGCAATTTCGTGGGGATATGAATTCATGGATTTCAACTTTTGAACATAAAATGAATGGGAATATTACTTGTTCGTTGGGATTAAATTTTGTGGATTGACACAACCACAAAAGCCACGAAAATTAGTCCCCCGCGAATATTAATGATTTCACAGTATACGTTATTGCCATAATTCTGTGTTATATTTCAGGAAACGTTTCTGCAGAAGATAAGTGATGCAGTTATTGGTAACAGATATATCTTTGTCGAGGTAAGTTGTTGCAAAGAAAATGCTGCCAAAATATGAAATCAGCATAATTCCTCCTCCTCAGCTTAATTTCATCATTTAAAGAATGCAACTACTGCATATTTAGGCTTGTAGTCATAGTTTACTATAACAAGGTTCTATACATATGGTTTAGACCGGAACATTTCTTCCAGAAAAAGTAAGAATGCAATGCCAACAATTAGAAGGCATATGAGGCTGTCAAAGTATCTTTTGAAATGAGTTGCTCAAAATTTTGGAAACAAAAAAAGAATAACGCATCTTCTTCGCACTGAAACAAACCAATACGCTCGATTCATTTATCAAGTATGTGTAATTATCTCCCTTTGCTATGTCTAACTCGGAAGATTTAAGAAAACTTCCAACTTGAAATCTTTTACAGGAGTAAGCCGTCCATTAACTTAGGATAGAATACATTTGACATGTGAATCATTTTTAAATCTTGACTGATTACCTGCAAGGTTGACTCAGTTTGTAGACCTGAAAACTACCAAAGTATGAAGTCATTTGCCTTCCTCAGATTTATTAAGGGAAGTTGTCAGTTACATGCAGAGAACATGTCAGTAGTGATATAAAAACCATGCCATTGATAAAATTAATAGACTACTTTTCTATAATCTAAATAATGCAATGAGCTGACTTGGAGGTTATCATTTATCAGAGCTGTTTTAAGCTAATATCCTTTTGAACTTGAAACTAGCAGAGTTTTAAAAAATGATAAATTATTATGATAATTTACCAAAGATAAAATCTGGAGTCACTTCACAAAATTATAGCAAGTGACACAAGCAGAGAATTATCGATTCTAAACAATTGTATTGAACCATGTAAACAACTTGATTTGATTGATTAATTTCATTTTACAAATTTGCAAACATTTAGTGACAACGTAGTAAGCTAATATCTGACACTTTTGTTCAAGCTAAAAATGTAAATTTTATACATTTAAATAAGAATCTGACTTTTGCATTTTAGTGTATCTTTCTTCTGAACCCATCCTATCCATCATATATAAGGGGAGAGAAACAGTATGGATTGAACTTTGTGGAAGTTGTTGATGAAATGCGGGAAGAAGGGTATGTTATTGTTGTTTATTTCTATTCATGGAAATACGTCAGAGCTCATTGGAAAGTTGTTTCTTTATAAAACTGAAAACTGGGAAAGCATGCAGAAAAGTATTCGGTTTCTTCATAGTCAAGTATTTACGTCACACACAGCAACTAGTTTTATTAGCTCAACTATTCGAAGAATAGTCTAGCTATTCTACTCATCCTGGCAACCGTGTCGGCGTCACACCTTGGTTAAGTTTTTGCATGCAAGTACATACAGCTATCATTTAAAGGCATATAGCTTTGAAACTTATTTTTTCTTTTTCTAGGTCAATTACCAACCTCACTGGGTCAAGTTCCATAACTCTGACATGTATTTTGAGCAAATTATGCCCCCTTTTGGACTTAAAAAATTCTGGTTAAAGTTTTACATGCAAGTTACTATCTCCAAAACTAATGCAGATATTGAATTGAAACTTCACATGTGCCTTCGGGGTTATAAAACTAGTTGATAGCATCAAGTCCCATAACTCTGATATGCATTTTGGTCAAATTATGTCCTCTTTTGAACTTAAAACTCTTTTGATTTTTAACATTTTAGGTAATATTTTCCTGCTTCTGGGACAATATTGCGAATAGTCGAGCTTTGCTGTCTTACGGACAGCTCTTGTTTCTTTGCTGCTACTCTTTAGGAGGTTAATAAGCATAGACACATTGTTTTAGCATATATTTGTGTAGACACATCAGCTTGGCATACATTTGTGTAGGCACATTGTTTTACCCTATATTTGTGTAGACACATCATCTTAACCTAAATTTGTGTAGACACATCATCTAATATGTGCAGACCCATCATCTTGGCATATATTTGTGTAGACACATTATCTCAACCTATATTTGTGTAGACACATCATCTAATATGTGTAGACACATCATCTTGGCATATATTTGTGTAGACACATCATTTTGGCATATATTTGAGTAATGACACATCATCTAATGTATGTGTAGACACAGATTTTGGCATATATTTGTGTTGACACATAATTTTGGCATATATTTGTGTAGACACATCACCTAAGCATATATTTGAGGACATTTAGTATTTATAATGAGGAGAGGTTTGATATTTTTACAAAAAGTATGTAAGTTGTTGAAAATACTCAATGACAGTACGTCAATTTCTGTCTTGTCTAAAGCACTTAAAATGAAGAAGTGACACAACATCATAACAGTTATTTTTATGTGTAGCCCGTTTAAATTGTGATAAAATGTAGAAATTTGTTTTAATTTATTTTGTAATGACAGATAGGTAAATATGGTATACATGTTTTAGTTTTTAGCTCACCTGTCACATAGTGACAAGGTGAGCTTTTGTGATCACCCTTCGTCCGTCGTCAGTCCGTCCGTGCGTCCGTCCGTGCGTCAACAATTTCTTGTCTGCACGATAGTGGTTTCATCTATGATTTTATTTTAACCAAACTTGCACACAACTTGTATCACCATAAGATCACGGTTCCTTTCTTCAACTGGCCAGATCCCATTATGGGTTCCAGAGTTATGGCCCCTGAAAGGGCCAAAATTAGCTATTTTGACCTTGTCTGCACAATAGCAGCTTTATTTATGATTTGATTTTTACCAAACTGGCACACAACTTGTATCACCATAAGATCTTGGTTCCTTTCTTGAACTGGCCAGATTCCATTATGGGTTCCAGAGTTATAGCCCCTGAAAGGGCCAGAATTAGCTATTTTGACCTTGTCTGCACAATAGCAGCTTCATTTATGATTTGAATTTAATCAAACTTGCACAAAACTTGTGTCACCATAAGATCTCAGTTCCTTTCTTGAACCGGCCAGATCCCATAATGGGTTCCAGAGTTATGGCCCCGGAAAGGGCCAGAATTAGCTATTTTGACCTTGTCTGCACAATAGCAGCTTCATTTATGATTTGATTTTAACCAAACTTGCATACAACTAGTATCACCACAAGATCTTGCTTCCTTTCTTGAACTGGCCAGATTTCATCATGGGTTCCAGAGTTATGGCCCCTTAAAGGTCCAAAATTGGCTATTTTGGCTTTTGCAGCCATATAGAGACTTCATTTATGGTTTTATTTGATACAAACTTCCAAAATATCTTCAACAACAATAAATCTTGGATTCCATGACAAATCAGATCCAATCGTAGGTTCCAGAGTTATTTTATATCTGATTACCTCCCCTGATTGTAATCAAAATGGATTTATATCAGTAAGTACTTATAGGACTTATTTGAAATTTCATTATTGTTATTAGTTGGACTGAGACAATCAGGGTAGATAACTATGGACTGATTTTATGTCAAATTACCTCCCTTTATTTAAAATTAAAATGTGTATATCTCCATAACTAATGAAGATACTGATCTGAAATTTCATTTATGTCAACAGATTTATTTGGCAGATCCTTCTTTTGTTCACTTACAATATTTTTTTTTTAATTACTTCCCTTTTACATTACTATAAATAGCTTATTTTTGACATATCTATACCTTGTAAGAATTTTTTTTTTCTTTTTGGTTAAATTTCTTCCCTTTGTTGTTCCTGTCCTTTGGACTTAGATATTTTTTCTGAGGACCTTCTTGTCCTCAAGTGCAATGATAACAGGTGAGCGATATAGGGCCATCATGGCCCTCTTGTCTGTTAATCTTAAGGCTAAGTTTGAAGATCATAATAGTGTAACTAACATTCAACTGTTCGTTCATTAGAGGTAAAATCTACAGAAGACGAAGAAAGAAAAAGTGAGTGTACTTCACTGTCACTGTGGTAAAAGGGATACACAGTAGTCACGTTTAAAGTGTTTTATTACATGTGTTTCAGTGAATTGTCAAAATATTAGAGTGAAATATATCTGGTATTTTCACAGTGAAAAATTATTTTAAAAAACCTAAAAAAAATGGGTTAATTTAGTCAAAACATGAATTGTTCCACATGTAAGATCGAAATATATTTCACTCATGAACACCATAATTTACACTTGTAAAAATATTGCATACGGTGTTCCCACGGTGAAATATATTTTGATCTTACACTAAAACAAACAATTATCCTTTAAGTATACTTTTTATAAAGAGTCAAAATGGAGAAAAAAAAATCATTAATAATAATGCAGTGTAGAATGAAAAAAATGCATCAGTTTAGGCATTGAAAAGAACAACCTGTACTTAAACTTTAGGTTGATAATATGAAAAAGAGTCACATGAGCATAATTATAACCAAACCTGACTATTTGAGGAAGCCACCTGAAACTGCAGCTATATAAAATACTCCATTTAGCATTATGGGAATTTTGCATATATCTTTTACATAAGGTATGATAATAGTATGTATCTGCTTTACAGTCAAACCTGTGCTAAAGACCACCTTTTAATAAAGACCACTGTTATCGAACTTGCTTATAAAGGCCACTCTTCAGACTTTTCTTCTCCCATTTGACAATGAATACAGTTGAACATCGTTCACTTGAACTCTGATAATTCGTACACCACTTCCGCTTGAATCTCATTGTCAGGTCCCGGCAAAATATCCATATATTACATATTTTTCGATGGCTTTATCTACCGTTAACCCGAACAAATTTTGTTTGTCCCATTGAGTTTGAGCGAACAAAGTTTGACTGTAGTGTAAATTTACCTAATGTAAGTGACCATCTGTCCACAAAGACCAGTTTTTTCATTTCCCAAGAGTAATCTTTGCAGACAGGTTTAACTGTGTTTGTTTGTAGGAACCATTGAAATGCTAGCATATATACTTATAAATAAAACACAGCATCTGTGTACATGCACTGTGATGGTTGAGCATTGCTGCACAAGAATTTATAGTTTACTATGTTTTGCTTGGTCATATAGGAAACATTTGTTATTTTAAGAAGATAGGGGTATGTTTGCTGATTAATGAATAATATATAAAAGAACCATATTTTAATAAATTGAAACCATACAAAGAGGTTATATGCTTGCAGAATAATTTCACAAGGGCGTAGCTTGAGTGAATTATACACGCAGTGTATAACCAATTTGTATTGTTTATATATATATTAAAATATGGTGGTGCTGTATATTATTTTAATTCTTGTATGTCTTTCATGTAAACAGGTAGATGAAAAAGGGAAACATTTCATGGCGCATGTATTGCGCCAAATATAGTATGTCGATGTAATATCGCGAAATAAGTTAGGAGTGAGTAAATGAGTTCTTTTTCACACTTATTACCTATATAGTGTGTGTGAATTTAAAAGTATAACACCATTCTGTTATATCATTTCTATACTAAAACGTTTTTTATATCAATAGTAGATCAAATATAGCAGCACTCTTCCTTGGTGTTAAATAATGTGATGTTAAATTTCTGTGTTTTAACAGAAATGTGCATGGATTTTTCATATTAGAATGATGATTAGATTTTAAAAAGATTGTTTGAAGCTTCCATTGAAAAGGGTATACAAGAGGTACATGTTGCAACTTTTTGAGGTACTTAATTTGTTTGGAACTGGTGGCATGGCCTGAAAGATGTCTTTCTAGTGAAATTTAGTGCTTGTACCTAATTTTAATGCAAGATTTTCTTGCCCATTCTCATTGAAAACTGTAATTGTACTTCCCTGTTTATGTCAACCTCAATTAACCCTTACCATGCTGGACACAATTGGTTCTGCCTTTGCGACCAGTGTAGATCATGATCAGCCTGCACATCCGTGCAGTCTGATCATGATCTGCACTGTTGCTATTCAGTCAGTATCTTTTTTGGTAAGCACCCCTTTTAACAGTTAATGGTACTGTCCAAATTGGAAGATGGACAAGTTCATTATAGAAATTTAGCATGGTAAGGGTTAAAATCACAGTGTGTTTTATAAGCTGGTTGCTTTGCAATGACATCGCGCAATAAATTTTCCATACTACTGATGCTTCTCTTGGAACTCAGAGCAGAGCCAATTGTTGTATTATGGTTTCTTGTAATATTTTCTGCACAAAGAGAACAAGGTAATTTTGAAATTTAAGGTTGGCAAGTTTCTGTGAATACCCAATGGCATCCCTGCATGAAGGTGTTTTCTTCGAGAGGTCGCAAGCAGAAGCATACATTTCAATCTTCCAGACACAGATGGATGATTTTGAAACAGCGGACGCATACGAAGCTGGTGAAGGTATGAAATCTGTAGACTGATTTCCATGGTAACCTAGGATCTAATTGTCATGAACTCTGTTTCTTACTGTTTGATGCCATGTGGCATGCTTTTGTTTTTGTTGGGTTTAACGTCACACCAACACAATTATAGATCATATGGCAATTTTTCAGCTTTGATGTTGGAAGACCCCAGGTACCCCTCCATGCATTATTTCATCATAGGCGTGTACCTGGGTAGAATCATCGACCTTTCGTATGCCAGCTGGATGGCTTCCTCACATGAACAATTCAATGTCCTGAGTGAGGCTTGAACCCACATTGGTGAGGGGCAAATGATTCGAAGTCAGCGACCTTAACCACTCAGCCATGGAGGCCCCATTGTGTGAAGTCAAGCTTTGGCTATTGATGTAATATACAATGAAACATGGTTTGCTCAAGCATCAGTGCTTCAGTCACCACGGCTTACTCAAGCAATGTATGTGGGCCCAGCTATTCTCCTAAAATATATTTTTGAATCACTTGAAACACTAGAAAGCTCCTCCCCTTGCATCTTGGAGCTATCAGTGTCTTACTGTATATAACGTATTTTAAATAAAAAACTCAAGTATATTTATGATATGAGTCCTTTGCATATGTAAGGGTACTGCTTTAAATTTTTAGTCAAAAAATAATTTACGTCATATATAAATTAATTTGTTGCAAGATTGGTTATGAATAAGTGTACTTTTGTAACTTGAGCTCAAACAGTGAGTCTGATAACTTATATTTATATCTGTAACTAGGTGCACCACCAAGGAGTCCGGGTCTGGCTTCTTTAGGTCAAGGTTCACAAGCTCAGTTGACATCAAGGCAGTCTCGAGCAGCCACGGCTCAAAGTATGAATCGCAGATTCTCAGTATCGCAACAGCAAGATGCCCACCAGGTACAGCAGCATGTGCATCGACGTCTCGAGCACGTGAAACCACGGAAAGTGAAGATTGATGGGTTTAGATTTGGAGATGAGAAATCAACAGGACCATTTGCATGGCAGATAACAACTCCTATCAAGTATGTTGCAAATTGTCTATATTTATAATAACCTGGTTCAAGTTTTAATTGGTTGATTGTGAGCTCAATTTTGAAATTGACCAATTATATGAGACTAATCCCCAAACTTAGTTTTATAACTTTGGACCCTGAAGACAGAATTTCGTGTTATTACCATATCTATGTTTACTTTTATAAATTGATCTTGAATTTCTAATATTTGCACACTTTTTAGAAGGGAAATTTAAAAAAGTTGCAATTAACGGATTCATATCCCTATGAAATGGCTGTTTCAACCAAAAACACAGAATTTCATGCCCTCAAAAGATTTCACTGGTTTACAGTATCTTTATTAGCACAGAGGAAGACTGCATTTGATTCCAGTTAGAAATGTTTCAATGGAATAGTTTAATAATTAATGTTGAATGACTGTAAATCGCCTATTTCTTTCAGGGAATGGGTGTAAGCTGGCAGTATAGGTTGACAATAGAAAATAATTAAATTAATTATATTATTTATGCTTATGCTTGTTTGTTATTAGTTTGATAGTTATTTTACTTTTACTTATTGTAAGTTTATTTTTTTACTGTTGCTGAGTTATGTTAATATTAATTTTTTAAAAGTAGAAAACAAATAGAACATGCAATCGATTAATATATTAAAAAAATTTTACTAAGGAGTACAGATTATCTGGATTTGACTTGCAGACTTCAGTTTTCACGTATAGTTTCTTTGCAAAACCTGTTACGTCTAAATTTTAAAATGTAGGGTCATAAATTGTGGTACTGGCAGTGTCAATTAGTAGATGGAATTTACTCTTGCAAGAAAACCTGGATAAATTTCTTGTACATTTATGAATTAAGTGAAATCTTAACAAAATTGCTGTTAAAAGTTGAGAAAATGTTTTTATTGAATACATTTAAATGTAATTTTCAGATCCAATTACCAGAAGAAGATAGCCAGTTACTGGAGAGATGTGGAGTTGTTTGAAATTCTCTACTGTATCATCATACTTGTTATAATGGATAGGTAAAATCTATAATTTATCACTTTAGGTCATGTAATATCTGTGTCATTTAAGCTGTAAAATTCAAAATCTTCCATTTTAAACTATAGTTAAATTTGTTTTGCTCAAACTCAGTTGACCTGGCAAAATTGGAGTTATCATTGTACCGGTAGTATAATGTGTCCTTGTTGCATGTAGTACAATGTGTCTTTGTTGTTTTGAAGTACAATATTCCATGTTGCATGTAGTACAATATTTCAGCATTGCATGTAGTACAATGTGTCTGTATCGCATGTAATACAAAGTGTTCGCATTGCATGTAGTACAATATATCTGTGTTGCATGTAGTACAAAGTGTATGTGTTGCATGAAGTACAAATTGTGTCTGTGTTGCATGTAGTACAAAGTGTCTGCGTTGCATGTAGTACAATGCATCTGTGTTGCATGTAGTACAAATTGTGTCCATGTTGAATGTAGTACAGTGTGTCTGTGTTGCATATAGTACAATGTGTCCTTATTGCATGTGGTACAATATATGTAAGCTTTTATATTCAGTGAATATTTATCATGTGTTTGTACAGGGAGTCGTATGATGATGAGATCCTGGTTGAGGCATACAGACTGTACCACAGTACATCAGGGCATTTACACCATCTTATGGAGCACAATAAGGGACTCCGAGCTGTTATACAAGCCGTTGCAAATGTAAGTTTGCTGATTTTCTTTATACATCTAACTGGAGTAATAAATGTTGCAATAAAAGAAAATGTTAATGTAATTAATAGAAATTTAAATTAGATTAGTTATGATGGAGACTGGAAGCTCATTAAGACACTGTAAAACTAACTTTTTATGAAACATATGTACTGGTTTCTAAGAGAGATTTATATCCATCTTTTACCACACTGGATTTACTGACAACTATATATTACAGACAGCTGACTATCCAGTGATCAGGACACTTCTACAACAATACAATGAAGCTGTTCAAAAGTTGTTTCTCAATCCATTGTAAGTATGTTTGAAACAATAATTTTAACTTTACATCTGGACAAATAATACTGTGAAATCATTAATATTCGTGGGGGACTAATTTTCGTGGATTTCGTGGTTGAGTCAATCCATGAATTTAATACCAACGAACAAGTAAAATTCCCATTCATTTTATGTTAAAAAGTTGAAATCCACGAATTCATATCCCCATGAAATTGCTGTTTTGACCATAACCACGAAATTTCTTGCACACGAAATTAAATGATTTTACAGTAGTGTTCTCTTTATCAGGCTTTCCAACATCAGGCATTTTTGAATCAAACTCCTGATTAGTTTGAAAGACTGGAAATTTGATATTTACTCTGGGAATAAAATTCTAATTAGTTTTATAAAGAGGAATTTTGATCATTTCACTAGATATACATGTATATGTGCATAAGATTATTTTAAGTCATGACCACAGAAGACTGTTAGCAATATTAGTGGGGCCTCGGTGGTTGAGTGGTTAAGGTTGCTGAATTCAAATCACTTGCCCCTCACCTATGTGGGTTCAAGCCTCACTCGGGGCATCAAATTCTTCCTGGGAGGAAGTAATCCAGCTAGCTTACGGAAGGTCGATGGTTCTACCCATGTGCCTACCCTTGATGGAAAAATGCACAGATTGACACCTGGGGTCTTTTTCCACCATCAAAGCTGGAAGTGGCCATCTGACCTATACTTGTGCCGGTATGATGTTAAATCCAACAACAAGTAATATTAGTGATAGGATAGTGCAAGATTCAGAAGACATTCCAGTGTGAATAAGAACAGTCCTTCTTTAAGACAAAAATTAACTAGAATTACAGTTGAATCTTGATATGTCAAACTCACTTATCTCAAAATTCTGATAACCTCGAAGACATTTTCAAGTCCCATCCCGAAAACACATGCATGAAATTTCATTTTAAGTCAGATTTCAGTTATCCTTGAAATTGATTGATCCCTGGAAATTTGATATACAGAGTTTCAACTGTAATTGTTTCCTGTAAGTTTATATTTGAGAGAAATGGTTGGCTATTGATACTGACAATTTTAGGTTGGAGAGAAGTCAGGACCATATGACAATTGGAAAATCCATTTCTGCCAAAGTGGATGATATGATTTACTCACCAGACATGGAATTTGCGTCTGCTACTCATCTACAGTTTGTAAGTTTAAATTTATGGGTAACTGATTTTGGTATATGGTTTTAGAGCTGAGAAGTAACAGTACACTTGATTGATTATCATTACCATCAAAATTGATAAATTACTCATCAAGTAATAATAGCAAGGAGAAAAAAGAATCATTGTAGTGTTTTCCTTATATGATTATTAAAATGTTTTGAAATGAAAACCTTTGACATTTTTATGCACCAAAGAATGTCCCCACAAAATACTGCTTTAAAACAGGAAAACTTTATCACCTAGAATATAATACAATGTTGCATTTTTTTAGCTCACCTGTCACAAAGTGACAAGGTGAGCTTTTGTGATCATGCGGTGTCCGTCGTCCGTCGTCCGTCCGTCCGTGCGTGCGTGCGTGCGTGCGTCCGTCCGTCCGTAAACTTTTGCTTGTGACCACTCTAGAGGTCACATTTTTCATGGGATCTTTATGAAAGTTGGTCAGAATGTTCATCTTGATGATATCTAGGTCAAGTTCGAAACTGGGTCACGTGCCTTCAAAAACTAGGTCAGTAGGTCTAAAAATAGAAAAACCTTGTGACCTCTCTAGAGGCCATATATTTCACAAGATCTTCATGAAAATTGGTCAGAATGTTCACCTTGATGATATCTAGGTCAAGTTCGAAACTGGGTCACGTGCCATCAAAAACTAGGTCAGTAGGTCTAAAAATAGAAAAACCTTGTGACCTCTCTAGAGGCCATATATTTCATGAGATCTTCATGAAAATTGGTCAGAACGTTCACCTTGATGATATCTAGGTCAATGTTGAAACTGGGTCACGTGCCATCTAAAACTAGGTCAGTAGGTCAAATAATAGAAAAACCTTGTGACCTCTCTAAAGGCCATATTTTTCATGGGACCTGTATGAAAGTTGGTCTGAATGTTCATCTTGATGATCTCTAGGTCAAGTTCGAAAATGGGTCACGTGCGGTCAAAAACTAGGTCAGTAGGTCTAAAAATAGAAAAACCTTGTGACCTCTCTAGAGGCCATATATTTCATGAGATCTTCATGAAAATCGGTCAGAATGTTCACCTTGATGATATCTAGGTCAAGTTCGAAAGTGGGTCACGTGCCATCAAAAACTAGGTCAGTAGGTCAAATAATAGAAAAACCTTGTGACCTCTCTAGAGGCCATAATTTTCATGGGATCTGTATGAAAGTTGGTCTGAATGTTTATCTTGATGATCTCTAGGTCAAGTTCGAAAGTGGGTCACGTGCCGCCAAAAACTAGGTCAGTAGGTCTAAAAATAGAAAAACCTTGTGACCTCTCTAGAGGCCATACTTGTGAATGGATCTCCATAAAAATTGGTCAGAATGTTCACCTTGATGATATCTAGGTCAAGTTTGAAACTGGGTCACGTGCCTTACAAAACTAGGTCAGTAGGTCAAATAATAAAAAAAACCTTGTGACCTCTCTACAGGCCATACTTTTCATGGGATCTGTATGAAAGTTGGTCTGAATGTTCATCTTGATGATCTCTAGGTCAAGTTTGAAACTGGGTCATGTGCGGTCAAAAACTAGGTCAGTAGGTCTAAAATTATTAAAATCTTTTGACCTCTCTAGAGGCCATATTTTTCAATGGATCTTCATGAAAATTGATCTGAATTTTCACCTTGATGATATCTAGATAAAGTTCAAAACAGGGTCACGTACCTTCGAAAACTAGGTCAATAGGTCAAATAATAGAAAAACCTTGTGACCTCTCTAGAGACCATATTTTTCAATGGATCTTCATGAAAATTGGTCAGAATTTTTATCTTGATAATATCTAGGTCAAGTTCAAAACTGGGTCACATGAGCTCAAAAACTAGGTCACTATGTCAAATAATAGAAAAAACGACGTCATACTCAAAACTGGGTCATGTGGGAAGAGGTGAGCGATTCAGGACCATCATGGTCCTCTTGTTTATGTCTAAAACTCTAGCTATCAAGAATTCTGAAATTCAAGCAGTCATGTTATACAAAATTATCAACTCACCGGAATCGAAGACTCAAAGACCAGCTATGTCGATCATGCTGTCATCCATCCATCTGTTCATTATTAACTTTTAGATTCAGATTACTTCATCCTTGAAGCCTTCTGATCTTAATCATGACACTTTAGTTATTTTTGGCACTGCCCAAGAAAATTATCAGCTTTTACTTTGAAAATTTAAAAAAAAATCATCTTTTCTATAAGTGCTAAGCTTAGAGACAAATATTGTTAAATTTCCAGATAGTCTCCTACCAGAATTGTTCATAATGGATCTCCGGAGCTAAATTTTGGGCAGTAGCAAAATTTACTGAAAAAAAATGACAGATTTTTACATTATAGTATTCTGGATACCTGTGTTTTTGTTTTAAAAGGTATTACTTTTTTACTTGCAGACTTTAAGAGGTTTAAAGAACATAAACTTATATTTAATTCCATTGATGATGGAACTGGCAGAGGACAGTCGCTCACAGTGTCCAGAAGTTGCAGTAAGTGATTACAATATAGAGAAGTTAACTTGTCTATGAGATATCAAAAGAACACAACCAGAAAGCAGTCTTTGTCTCTGGTTGTTTGAATTAGTCAAGATAAATAAAAACAATAACTAACAAGTTTTATTTCTGTACAGGTATATTTTATATTGTGAAAAGTTTCAGTGAAACATTTAAAGTTTACTGAACAAGTTAGCTGTTATGTATTTTCTAAATCTGTTGAAATTTAGATTTTATAAAATTTTAATGTTGTCAACTTTTACGTAAAGGAAATTTGTCAGGTCACACTGTCAAACAAAATAATAGAGGTATAATTATGCTGATCAATACAATGTATTTTCAGAAACTTATCAGAATGATGGAAGATACATTTCCGGAAGAGGATCCCAGACCCCCTACCCGCTACAAGAAAAGGGTCACCACATCATTTCAGGTACCTCACATAGGTGTTGTTACAAACTTATGAAAAAGGTTTTAATTCTGGAGCAAAATTAAAATGAAATAGCCAACGTTTTCCTAAATAGAATTGAAAATTTTACAAGAGTTTTAACAACCATTATAAAAAGACATTGTTCTTTGTTACTTAAAAAGAGAACGCTATATGAAATATTTTTGTAAAAATCCTCCTATTCACAGATGATGTGATCATGCTATTTTTATGCTTCCGGTGACAAAGACATTGGAGGTGGGCATATGTAGGTTAGACTGTCCATCCATCCCTTTGTCAGTCTTTCCGTCAGACTGTCCACACTTTCTTGTGTAGTGAACCCCTCCTACAGCTTCCATTCAATACATATGAAACTTGGTATACCTGTATATCAAAATTTAAAGCGGACATGGATATATTGTTGGGACTTTTGTTACATGTCTGAGTACTTCTTTTGAGTTTTCCCATTTTTCAGTCTTAAATACTATGAAATCATTTAATTTCGTGGGCACGAAATTTCGTGGTTTTGGTCAAAACAGCAATTTCATGGGGATATGAATTCATGGATTTCAATTTTTGAACATAAAATGAATGGGAACTTTACTTGTTTGTTGGGGTTAAATTTTGTGGATTGACTCTACCACAAAATCCCAAAAATTAGTCCCCCATGAATATTAATGATTTCACACTAGTATTTGTCTGTCAAGCATTTTCAGTGGACAATATTGACATCATTCTTGTTTTTCAGTGTCTTATTGAAACATTGGAATGAAATATATCTGGTAATTTACAGCAGAAAATGTTAACTATTATTATAAAATCAGAATTCCTTGCAATGGATTAAGATTTGTTTTATTTGCTGTCCATACTTGCAAAAATTGATAAAATATGCAAAACGCCATGATTGCTAATTATACCCCCACAAAACGAAGTTTGGGGGGTATATAGGAGTGAGCTTGGCGGTCGGTCGGTCCGTTGGTTTTTGTGGTTTCCGGATGATAACTAATGAAAGGCTTGACTGATTTGAATAATTTTTGGTACACAGGTGTAACATCAGAAAATACAGGTCTAGTTCGAATTTGGGGTCAAAGGTCAAGGTCACAGTGACCCTGAACAGTTAAATGGTTTCCGGATGATAACTTGAGAACACTTAGGCCTATGATCATATATTTTGGTACACAGATGTAACATTATGAAATACAGATCAAGTTCAACTTTGGGGCTTGTAGTCAAAGGTCAAGGTCACAGTGACTCGGAACAGTTAAATGGTTTCCGGATGATAACTTGAGAACACTTGGGCCTAGGATCATAATTTTTGGTACACAGATGTAACATCATGAAATGCAGGTCAAGTTCGACTTTGAGGTCTATACGTCAAAGGTCAAGGTCACAGTGACTTGGAACAGTTAAACGGTTTCCAGATGATAACTTGAGAACGCTTGGGTCTAGGATCTTAATTTTTTGTACACAGGTGTAACATGATAAAATACAATAAAATCAACTTTGAGGTTAGTGGGTCAAAGGTCAAGGTCACAATAAAACGAAACAGTTAAACGGTTTCCGGATGGTAACATGAGAACGTTTGGGCCTAGGATCATGAAAATTGATAGCGAGGTTGGTTATGACCAGCAGATGACCCCTAATGATTTTGAGGTCAGCAGGTCACAGGTCAAGGTGACAGTGACCCGGAACACTTAAACAGTTTTCAGACAACAACTTCACAATGCTTGGGACTAGGATGATGAAATTTAATAGGGAGGTTGGTCATGACCAGCAGATGACCCATAATTATTTTGGGTTCCAAAAGTCAAAGGTCATTTAAACATTTTCCAGACAATAACTTGAGAACACTTGGGCCGAGGATCATGAAACTTTATAGGGAGGTTGATCATGAGCAGCAGATGACCTCTATTGATTTTGAGGTCAGTAGGTCAAAGGTCAAGCAAGTTCAACTTTGACATTGGCTTAGTTCTGTGACAAGGCCATATTGTGGGGGTATAATTCGTCACTCCTGTGACAACTCTAGTTTAAATAATTCTGTTTATTTTTTAAACTTGGCCATACATCACAAACAGTTAAACTTGCAAACCGATTGTGATTTTCAAAAACTGAAATTTTTGTTTGACAAAAGTAATTAATTCTACAGTATTTTTTTCACTGGTAGAGAAATGCAGAATGAGTAGAAGTTTGGTAAAATCACTGAAAAGTTATGAAATAAAAAATGTTTTTTGTTTACATGTAAGATCAAAACATTTTATCACTTGTTAATATGAGATGTTACATTTTTCGTTTGTGACTTGGCTGCTTGTAAAGATATTGCATTTGGTATTCACCAGTGAAAGATATTTCAGTGTTACTGTGAAACCAAAAAATATCATGAATGTATATTGATGTAAAATAAGATTTTTCCTACACTGGGCATTTATGCCTGTGGTTGATGTATTTAGGCTGGGGAAGCAGAAGACGTACAGGATGAAATAATCAAACATGGTATTGAAGATGAACATATCAAAAGACATGAAACTTCAGGTGAGAATACTGTGAAATCCGGACCGGTACTCATCAACAAAAGACTTAAGACTTTGAAATACTAAATTTTCTTTTATCAGTGTTAAATTAGCACAGAATGCAATAAAACTTTGCAGGAATTTTCATTCTGTAGCCACAGACAGCTCTGCAAAATTTCATTTGTATAGGTGAGCTAAAAATAAAGTAATGACAAGTTGAATATTCTGAATGATTCAAGGGACTCGGGGATGATGTAATCTGAATCTTAAATGATGAATTTGGGCCTTGGACTATATACTAGGGTTTGATTTAATGAATTTTGCAGTCCAGACATTTTATTAAATTAATTCCTGAGGAATAAATAATTTTTTTTATCAATATGAGGAAAGAACATGTTTTGGTCAGGTGGGAAGATTAATGTTCTGAGAGAATAGTCAGAAATATAGGAATATTGCAAGAACTGGAAGCTATGAGTAATAAAACTGTAGGATTTGGCCTGATCAGTAGCATGCTTTTAACTTACTTATATGGTTCACTCCGGTGCACAAAAGAACCTGATAAGTGAAAATAAGAAAGAAACACAAGTTTTACTGTAAAAGCACATATTTTCGCTGGGTCAGAATTTTGCGAATTTGAAATTTTGAGTATGTTCTCAAGGTTTAATATTTGTGAAATTGTATAAATGTTATCATAATTGAATTTGAATTATACTAATAGTGATTATTTATGTGAGTATTAATTTTCGCGAGATGTAGGGTCTCGGGGATATAGCAAAAATTAACCCTTTCCAAAATTTCTGATTTTACAGTAACTTTTAGATGGAACTTTCACCAGTGTTTGTTGCATACAGGCTCAGTGTGGTTCAAACAGCCTGTTGCGGATTGTGTTAACATATTCTCTGTTTTATTTGTCTTATAGCTTTCAATATATTGACATGATGGTCTAAATGGAAGTGTACTGACATCAGTTACATAGGTTGCATGTTTGAATACTATTATGTCAATGAGCTGACTGTTGAATACACAGTAAACTACCTAATCGTCTATTCTTAACCTTTACCCTGCTATATTTCTAATATGGACTGATACAATTGATTAAAAGAAAAAGATTGTTTGCTGACATTATAATAGTAAATCTGGAATGATTTTTGTTTATATTTCAGTTTTGAATGTAAAGACTTGTATAGCCAAAGACATGTCTCCACAGGTCATGGTCAAAGAAAATGTCCTGATGAAGGTATTTTTGTTTTGTTTGTGATTACATTAGAAAGAGTCAAGAGTAAGAAAACTTCCTTTCTCACTCAGAAAAAACTTTCTCACTCAGTCATACCTTTTCTTGATTTACCTTTTCTATAACTTTAAAGTCATAAAATCAAAAGTCAGTGGAAATAGATTTTTTTCAAACTTAAAGTACTTATGTTTATAAGGGAAGTGTTTAATAAAAAAAAGATTTGATATGTCACATTTCCTTTTACAGTATATGTTAGATTGCAAGTTTGATGAGATGTGGAGTGATTACCTGATTGACCTTGCAGGAGGTGACCTTTTCCCGCCAAATCCTTTCCCAAGACTTATATCCTCTCTTAGACAGTGCACAATGAAGTAAGAAATAGTTATCATATCCTGGGTAAATGTAAATGAGCATATATCTGAGACAATGTTCTTTGCAATGTTAAACTCATACAGCAATATTGGTAGGAATGGCCTCTGGACTACCAACTCACACTTATATAAAAAATGTTACTCTGTTGCACATGGCAGTTTTAAACTTCAATATACAGTCAAATACTGTTACCTCGATATTCAAGGAACTGCAAAAATTGTATCGACATATCCGAAGTTTGACATAACAATATAGTCTATCTAGAACTACATGTTGAATCTGTATAGGATGTCTATATTGTCATTACATCACATGCTTCTTTTAGAGGGTTTGAAAGAGGAAAGAAATAATATAAAACATAAATACGAACTTAATATTATTGACAAAAAAACATCTTAATTCAATAGTACATACATACAACTTTTTAAATTTTTACCGGATGCTTAAATACGCATATTGTCACTCAATAAAAAATGGCAGATGTTTACTCCATCAGACAGAAAAAAATTTCATTAATTGGAAAACAGCTTGCCAGCTTGCACGTTGTTTTAGACTAATTATTAGGAATTAAATGCAAACTTGCTAACATCTGAATTGGAATAAAGACTAAATAGCAAACAAAACGAACACATAAACTAACCTGATTATAATTGATACATCGTTGGACAACAATAGGTTGATTTTCACACCTTACAAATATCATGCGTAATTTTTGACAAGCTGTGATATCGATGAAACCTGACAGGTAAGTTGACGGGACTGAAAAGTCCAATTGACCTAAACAAAATAACGTGCTAATAATATCAAGGTAATGATAAATAATACCATTAAAATATATAGAGAAAAGTCGGGTCCGACCAAAACACATCATGCTAACCGAGTATTGAACTAACCGATATCGATATAACGATATTCAACTGTATTTAAAAGTATAGGTTGACACCTAAATATATGCATATTTACAGGATGGATTTGTTTTATGAGAAGGCATCAGTTCTTACTGAGAAGATGTTCAACTTGGAGGTAAAACTGGAGGATAATGAGAACTTTGTATACCATATTCCAGGAATAGATGCTCATGGTAAGATGTGTGGCAGAATTATATCTGACATGGTAGGTAGTGCAGCAGAATTAGTTGGCTCACCTGTGATACACAGATATCTGGCATGGTAGGTAGTGCAGCAAAATCAGTTTGCTCACCTGTGATACACAGATATCTGACATGGTAGGTAGTGCAGCAGAATTAGTTGGCTCACCTGTGATACACAGATATCTGGCATACTAGTAGGTAGTGCAGCAGAATTAGTTGGCTCACCAGTCCTGTGATACACAGATACCTGGCATGGTAGGTAGTGCAGCAGAATTAGTTGGCTCACCTGTGATACACAGATATCTGGCATGGTAGGTAGTGCAGCAGAATTAGTTGGCTCACCTGTCCTGTGATACACAGATATCTGGCCTGGTAGGTAGTGCAGCAGAATTAGTTGGCTCACCAGTCCTATGATACACAGATATCTGGCATGGTAGGTAGTGTGGCAGAATTAGTCGGCTCACCTGTGATACACAAATATCTGGCATGGTAAGTAGTGTGGCAGAATTAGTTTGCTCACCTGTGATACACAGATATCTGGCATGGTAGGTAGTGCAGCAGAATTAGTTTGCTCACCTGTGATACACAGATATCTGGCATGGTAGGTAGTGCAGCAGAATTTGTTGGCTCACCTGTGATACACAGATATCAGGCATGGTAGGTAGTGCAGCAGAATTAGTTGGCTCACCAGTCCTGTGATACACAGATATCTGGCATGGTAGGTAGTGCAGCAGAATTAGTTGGCTCACCAGTGCTGTGATACACAGATATTTGGCATGGTAGGTAGTGCAGCAGAATTAGTTGGCTCACCAGTGCTGTGAGACACAGATATCTGGCATGGTAGGTAGTGCAGCAGAATTAGTTGGCTCACCTGTGATACACAGATATCTGGCATGGTAGGTAGTGCAGCAGAATTAGTTGGCTCACCAGTCCTGTGATACACAGATATCTGGCATGGTAGGTAGTGCAGCAGAATTAGTTGGCTCACCTGTGATACACAGATATCTGACATAGTAGGTAGTGCAGCAGAATTAGTTGGCTCACCAGTCCTGTGATACACAGATATCTGGCATAGTAGGTAGTGCAGCAGAATTAGTTGGCTCACCAGTCCTGTGATACACAGATATCTGACATGGTAGGTAGTGCAGCAGAATTAGTTGGCTCACCAGTCCTGTGATACACAGATATCTGGCATGGTAGGTAGTGCAGCAGAATTAGTTGGCTCACCTGTGATACACAGATATCAGGCATGGTAGGTAGTGCAACAGAATTGGATTTTTACCTGTCATACACGAAATATGACATGGTAGGTAGTACAGCAGAATATCTTGCCCACCTGTGTATCTGGCATGGTAGGGAGTGCAGCAGAATTAGTTAACTCAGTTTAATACAGCTTGGAAAAACATATAAACTGATGAGTAAATTATGCTATTTTTATAGCAAACTGAGATCCTAGAGACAACCATTTGGGTACTGCATTATATAACGAAACAGCTGCCATTTTGGCCAATTCATTCCTTATAATAAGGCATGGTCATTGCCAAATATGGTAGTCATGGCAAAATCAATTTTAATTCAAGATATATGGGTTTTTTTACTTTATACAATTATCTTAGTTGTTTTTTGTCAATTTCCATCAATAAATTTTATCATCATTCATGTATTTTAGGTACTTTGACTGCATTAATGATGCTTGACACAGGAACTTACATTATGCTATCGCAGATCTTCCGAAGTTTTCAGCAGAGATCATATATACAGAAGAAAGGGCCATACAGGATTGGGATATGTCTGGCCCTGAGTGGACCCAGTATCTGGTATGGGAGACTACAGCCATATTTAAATGAGATAGAATTGCATGAACATTATTATATACAAGGACCTTCAGGTTGTCAAGGGGAGGCAATGCAACTTTGTGCAGTTATAGGTAATAAACTTTAATTTTGTTAGTTTGGGTAATTTTAACAGATATCATCAAGGATCTTGTTTTTTCCAAGACGGTTTTATTTTTGCAAAATGATTAGAACAGCTTAATTAGCAAAGATCAATGTCTTACAAAGAAGTCTGATTTTACATTATATGATTAACAAAGTTAGATGATTTATCAGGGATGTATCCATGGTATAAAATAATTATAGTAAAGCAGACATATTAAATATATGAAAATATTATATTAAATAACGAAGTGATGTCAAACCTAATTTTATTGCTCGATTCCTTACATTGGAACCATTTTTAAATGAATTTGAAATATTGGGAATCTGTCAAAGAGTATCATAAGTACAAGTTAGAGTAAAGTGCGCTAAGACTAGTTGATTGTTCTGAAATTACAGCATGAAAAAATTGCACGGACAGTTGTGTTATGTATTGGAATAGTAGTAATTTATACCTTCTTTTCACTTATGTTCCAGTCCATAACCATATGGTGGATATGATCACCAAGTCTGGGCTGCCTGTAATGGGTGTGTATTTTGGTGATCTTTCACCAGACCATTGGACAAGTGAAGATGTGCTCGGAAAGAAGAGAGGATTTCTTACAGAATTTGCCTATACATGCTCACAGAAACAAGCAATTTATGCCAAGGTTTGTCAGTAAATGTTTACAGAAACAAGCAATGTGTGCCGGGTTTGTCTGTACTCGTTAACAGAAAAAGCAACATACATGTATGCTGAGATTTGAATGTTGTACATGTCTCAACACCTTCTGAGATTTTAACTCACCTGAGTTTTAAGTGTTCAAGATGAGCTTTTAGGATTGTTGGATGTTCACCATCACTAATTTCCAACTAAACTGCAAACAATTATTCCTTTGGTGGTTCCCTTGGAGAATCCTTAAAGATCTGGGCCATCCTTGCAGAATGCATAGGAAGTATTAAAAATATCTTCTCAGAATCTGTTAGATTGAATTCAAAACAATTTCACAGCAATGATCATTGAGTGACCATGTACCAAGTTACTTAATGTTATCTTGATTTGTCAAAAAAACCATGGCCCCTAGCTGGCAGTGTTAGTTTTCTCTATATTGCTATATGGAAAACTTAGAAAATCTCCTCCTGAAAGTGCTGGTTTGAATTAAAATTAATATCTATTGGTCCATAGGGTGATCCTCCACTAAATTCTTTCAGACCTTGTTGATTTGTTAAAAAACATAGCCACCAGGGTGTTGTACAGGTTTTCCTTATATAGGTGTAGTGTAGACTTGTCAGAAATTCCTTGGAAATGTTCCTTAGGTGACCACTTACCAATGCCTTCAGATCATTTCTCTACATTGATTAGCATGGCCCCAAGGATCGGGCATGTTTTTTATATGGCCACAGCAGAAGTTTGGAGAATCTTGTCAGAAACTGCTGGCTTGATTTTAAAATAATTGTATGCAAATGTAATATATGATGACTTTTCACAAAGCGTGTTTACATTATTTTGAATCATCAATAAACACTAGTATGCATGGTCACTTTTCCCAGTTTGTGAATAATAGAAGCTTAAAAAATCTTCTTTCCAGAAACTGCTTGCATGATTTTGAAATAAGTCCAACAGGTGTTCTTCGAATGACTCTTTGCCAAGATTGTTAAGATTGTTCTGATTCATTGAAAAACAGGACTACAACAGCTAAAAGCAGACAGCTCTTCAAACAACATCTCCTGTAATCTTTGAATATATGTTGGAAGACCCTCCGCAGATAATATTGAGATTTTTTGGTTCTTCAAAAAACATGGCTGCCAGAGCTAAAAATGGAAAATATCTTCAAATGTTGTCATCATGACCACCAGACTGATTTTTAAATGATTTCAAAGAAATGTCCCTTCAGTGACTCTATACCAAGTTTGTTCAATACATGTCGTTCTTTTTGTATAAAACATGACCACCGTAGGGCATAGTCACTTTTCTATATTGATATAGTGGTTCCTACATGCATATAGTGAAATCTTTTGAAGTCTCAAAGTCAGAAACTTCTGTCCAATTTCATAATCATATATTTTGCTTGACTGACACTACCAGAATTGTTCAAGCCAGGTTTGAACTCAGTTGAGCAGTCTAGAGCCGTTATCACCCTCATGATTTCAGATTGTTGTACAGGCTAGGCCAAACTCTACAAGGTTTTTTGTTTTTTACCTTACTTCAGAAGAGTTGGATGGGAACATTTTATTGGAAACACTTTGTGCTGTGTGTATATAAATATGTGCATTCATTTGTTTCTCTGTCTGTCTGTCATTTACAACAGTTACTTTGACTTTATTTCTTGGAATTTATTTAACTTGATGTGTACTGTATCATGTATTACCACTATGACTTTTTCGAACAAGCCTTTTAATGGGGATATGATTCCCTTAAGTGACATTTCTAGTTTTACATGGCTTACATTTTCAGTCCTAGCAAGATTGAAGAAGTAGCAATTTGTTTATGTATGTACAAATTCTAAGAAGTTTTAAAGATGAAAAAAATGTTATAATTTTCATATCACCATATCATATTTACTCACCTGTAAGTTGGGGAAATTTAAGAAGTATTTCATGTTTTTTATTTTTCACTTGATGCATTGAGACATATCCAATTACTTTATTTCATTTTCTGTTTCACAATAGACGAAAGCTGTTTCAATGCATCATGTAAAAAATATTTTTCACTTGTTTGCAAGGATATTTCAGCACAAGGTTTTGATTTTCCTTTAAAAGATGTAAGTTAAAATGTTGAAGTTACGTTATTGATAGAAATTTCTCCAGTTCAAAATTTGCGAATTGTCTGCCTGGTTTTGACTTGGAAAAAAACTTGGATTTTGTTTTATCTGCTTATTTGACGGGGAGGCAACTTAGGACATAAAATAGTTGTTAAATTTCCCCCGTCTTACATGCGAGTAAATGTGGTGGTATCAAACCTCTTTGGCATAGAGCATAGGGCATTGTAATAAAATGTCAAATTTATAGTATTGTGGTCACCATGAATTATATTTATGGTCTAGATTATGTTATATAATGCTGCTGTGTATTCAGTTATTATTTTTCCTATTTAGGCTTATGTACTTGTTGATGGCTGGAGATACGTGACTCTCAAAAAGTATTTCCAACTTCATTTTTTGGAATCAGGATCAAGGTAAGATATTTGGAGACACACAGACCGATGTCTGTAATTCATTTACATTGTACTATGTTCTATGCAGTAGACATGTTGCAGTGAAACATTGATGATATCTAACAACAGATTTTTAAACCATTTCAGTCTATGGTTATGCTTACGTTAATAAAAAAAACAAAGTACAAGTTTATCAAGGTTTCCATTTTACTTCAGCATTCATTCAGATATCAGTCTGATTGTGGTATGTCTGTGATTTTAGTAGTTGTCTAAGGTACATCATTTTTTTAGCTCACCTGTCACAAAGTGACAAGGTGAGCTTTTGTGATCACGTGGCGTCCGTCGTCCGTCCGTCCGTCAGTCAGTCCGTGCGTGCGTAAACTTTTGCTTGTGACCACTCTAGAGGTCACATTTTTCATGGGATCTTTATGAAAGTTGGTCAGAATGTTCATCTTGATGATATCTAGGTCAAGTTCGAAACTGGGTTACGTGCGGTCAAAAACTAGGTCAGTAGGTCTAAAAATAGAAAAACCTTGTGACCTCTCTAGAGGCCATATTTTTCATGAGATCTTCATGAAAATTGGTCAGAATGTTCACCTTGGTGATATCTAGGTCAAGTTCGAAACTGGATCACGTGGGGTCAAAAACTAGGTCAGTAGGTCTAAAAATAGAAAAACCTTGTGACCTCTCTAGAGGCCACATTTCTCAATGGATATTCATGAAAATTGGTCAGAATGTTCACCTTGATGATATCTAGGTCAAGTTCGAAACTGGGTCACGTGGGATCAAAAACTAGGTCAGTAGGTCTAAAAATAGAAAAACCTTGTGACCTCTCTAGAGGCCATATTTCTCAATGGATCTTCATGAAAATTGGTCAGAATGTTCACCTTGATGATATCTAGGTCAGATTGGAAACTGGGTCACGTGCGGTCAATAACTAGGTCAGTAGATCTAAAAATAGAAAAACCTTGTGACCTCTCTAGAGGCCATATTTTTCAAGAGATCTTCATGAAAATTGATCAGATTTTTCATCTTGATGATATCTAGGTCAAGTTCGAAACTGGGTCACGTGCGGTCAAAAACTAGGTCAGTAGGTCTAAAAATAGAAAAACTTTGTGACCTCTCTAGAGGCCATATTTTTCATGGGATCTTTATAAAAATTAGTCAGAATGTTCACCTTGATGATATCTAGGTCAAGTTCGAAACTGGGTCATGTGCGGTCAATAACTAGGTCAGTAGATCTAAAAATAGAAAAACCTTGTGACCTCTCTAGAGGCCATATTTTTCATGAGATCTTTATGAAAATTGATCTGAATGTTCATCTTGATGATATCTAGGTCGTGTTCGAAACTGGGTCACGTGCGGTCAAAAACTAGGTCAGTAGGTCTAAAAATAGAAAAACCTTGTGACCTCTCTAGAGGCCATATTTCTCAATGGATCTTCATGAAAATTGGTGAGAATGTTCACCTTGATGATATCTAGGTCAAGTTCAAAAGTGGGTCATGTGCCTTCAAAAACTAGATCATTAGGTCAAATAATAGAAAAACCTTGTGACCTCTCTAGAGGTATTATTTTTCAATGGATCTTCATGAAAATTGGTCAGAATTTTTTATCTTGATGATATCTCGGTCACATGTGCTCAAAAACTAGGTCACTTTGTCAAATAATAGAAATAACGACGTCTTACTCAGTTCAACACTGGGTCATGTGGTAATAGGTGAGCGATTCAGGACCATCATGGTCCTCTTGTTTGTAATTATTGGTACAAAATTTAATTGTTATGAATATGCTAAAACCTGTAAGACTTAGACTAAGTGTGGAATTTTCGAACTTTTCTTTATTGTTTCAGATCTCAGACATTTTACCCAGAAAATCCAGCTGCGTTCTACCAGTCTGTGTTCTTAACTAAGGATAGAGTAAGTTATATTACATGAGTTCCATGTATTTTCAAAATTGTAATGATACAGTGTATTAAACTTGGTAAATATGTTTCAGTCAGTGTAATCCTGATTTAGTTGGTATGTTAACATTGTAGTATTTGAAGTATTTTATTTTGCTTAGGCTTCCATGCAGTGGCTGATAAATTTCTGTGTCTGTATAAATCAGTAAATATCAACAAAGTATCAAGTGACTGTTACACAAATGTTTTGGCAAAAGGAAGTCATATTTCATAAGAGAACCTCTTTCTACTTGATGAAATGGGCATTATATGTTATGATGAAATCTGATTTTGACTTGCTTGTCCATATTTCAATTTTCAAATTTGTTATTTTGTGTATCCTTGAAATATAAATTTCAGACAAAACCATGAAATTTCATTTGAACTGAAGTGAATAATTTCACGGTAGTATAATTCTACGCCATAAATACCTAAAATTATATTTTCTTGACTAAACCATCTACTTCCTTTTGAACAGGCAGCATTCCATTATCAGAACAGCGGCCCTCCACATGATGGCGACCCGATGAGTATTGCCAACATGCGGGCAGTTACTAACTTCATTGAGAAGAATATGTATGAATCTCAGAGGAAAAGTGATTGGTTAAATTATTATCGTCATTTACTGCTCAGGGATCTTATTTCACAGGTAAAGGAACATTGTATTTCCATTTGGTCACATGATCAGCTCACTGTGAAATCATTAATATTTGTGGGGGACTAATTTTTGTGGATGTCATTAATGCATCAGTCTACAAAATTTATTATTTACAAATAAAATTTCCGTTCATTTTATTTTGAAAAGTTGAAATCTATGAATTTGTATCCAGGGGAAAAAAGTTTATGTTGAAACTTCAAAATTTCATGGCTACCAAATTATAATTATGATTTCATAGTATGTACATAATATGAAATAAACTACACAATAAATTTAATTGAATTTAATGCATTTCCTTTATGAAACATAGTCATCCATTAATGGAAGCTGTTGTCACACCACAATACATGCATTCCATGATGGTTATAAAGTAGGTATAGCCACATTCAGTAAAATGTATGATTGATATAAGGTGATATATATGTATGACCTCTGAAATGCCCCTTTGATGTCAATATAAGATTTTGAATTTGGAAAACGAAAAAATTGAAGTTTGACACAGGCTGCTAAGATACCATGATGTTGATATTTCAGGATCAGAGTCATATAGCAGATTGTTGGAGAGTGTTACACAGTATGGCCGGACAAGTGGAATATGTTGTTGGTAATGTCTGATACCTCACTCTCATACTGTCCTTAATTAACCTTTAGCCTGCTGGCAGCAAGTGGTTTTGCTGTTCAGTCTGTAAAATTTTCAGTGAACACTCCTTCGAATAATAAAATTAATGGCATTGCCCAAATTGAATGATGGACCAGTCCTTTTTAGAAATTTAGCAGGCTAAAAGTTAAGAAATAATAAAAATGCACCAATACTTTATCAGTGAATAATATGTAGGCAGGATTTTGGATGCATAGTTGCTGAAATCAAATCTCGAGTTCATAGTAGTACTGATCAAATGGTCCTAGTGATGACATTGTGAACCAGTCAAAATATGTTTAATGCTCAGATTTATATACCAGTCTATGCTGGTTGTGTTTAAAATAGATTTTGGTGTGCCTCCCTCTGAACGAAGAGCGGACGCAGTGGTCCAGTGGTAATACTGTTTGACTACAAAACCAGGGGCCGTAAGGTCGAGCCCCCGTTTCTCCAACTAAAATTTACTAACATTGGGATAAGAGTCCTGTGTATGGATGCTTTACACCTGGCATGCTAAAGAACCAGGGAAGCTTCTGGAATTGGAGTGTCTTCTGTATCTTGCACTATCCTACTAACAGTACTTACAGTCTTCTGGAGGAGTCACCTATATGTGTTACCAGTGGCGACTATAAATAAGCTTACATACACACACTACCTCTGACCTTATTTGTTTACTATCAGGAATGATGGAGGTATTACAGGACTTGGTTCTGACCCTCCTTCAGGCCGGAGTAGATGACAAAAAACAAGCCAGCCGACAAAGCAGTAGGGGCAGCACACAAGGCAAAAACCGTAAGGTAATAATAAGCAATATCGTATTATTCAGCGTCAGTGGTCAGTAATTCTACTGTTCATACACTATAGAGCTAATTTTTAAAAAGTCTTACTCAATGTATATGGCTGTTTGTGGTATACATCATCAAGATGGATCAAGATGAAGTGAGTACATAATTATATAGATTGTCGAACATTTTCTGTCTACATTTTTTTTGTATTTTTTTCTGGAGATAGTTTTTTTTATTGAACTTGGAACTATAAATACATTAGAACATTGTGTACTTAACTCCTCCTACAGTTTCTGTCCAAATAAATGAAACTTAATGGATGTCATCAATATGAAGCAGACATGGGCATATTATTGGGACTTTCTTTTCTTACTTTTTTTTCTGGACTTGTTGTGGACTTTATTATGCTACCCAAAGGGGAATCATATAGTCGCTGCTCCATCTGTTTTGTCTGTCCCACAATTCCTGCCCAGAGTATTTTTCAGCAACCACTGGTTGGAATTTAAAGAAACTTCATAGAAAGCTTCACTATCAATAGGAGGGTGGTGTGCATATTTTTAATGTGGTTTGGTCAGATGTTTTTTCACTGAGTTTTTCCCCTTTGACTATTTAACATGGTATACTATAGTACCCTTTCTTGTCTGGAGTATTCCTTAGCAACCACTAGTGGAACTCATCAAAACTTCATAGGAAACTTCACACCCAACAGGAGATGTGCATATTGTCCCCATGTTCCAGTCTGATGATTTTTCACCGAGTTATTGCCGTTTAAGTATTTAACATAGTATACTATAAAACTTAAGTGTAGTATTCCTCAGCAACCTTTACTACTTGTAATGAAACTGGAATATGATTGTTTTCTACAGAACCCTGTGGAACAGCCAGCCCTGACTAAAATGGTAATGGCATTTTACCAGAAACTGATGTATGTATGTGAAGCTAGATTGACAATGGCTGCTAGATCCCTAACAGACTATATAGAGAGCAAACTGAAGTCAGCCCTGGAATTTGATCCTGGAACTGGACAACCTTACCTCGCTATTGAAGATCAGGTATCTATCTTTAAGTTAGATATATTTGTGTGCTTGATGAATGCTTTCAGGATTAATAACCATTATTGCAAAATCATTATTAAAGTTCCATAAGACTTTTATTTATGTTAAAAACAGAATAACGCAGTTGTCCAAATAGATGTTGTGCATGATTACATGGTTAGAATGGCACCTCTTTCAATATTACTCATGAACTTATACTGTTAGGGCCATAAAGGGAGGTAATCATAAAAGTTTCAATTTACTAACTACTGATATATTGCTATAAAATCTTTTATAAATAATTTTCCAAAAATTGTAAATAAACAAGTATAAATTTTGTTGTTTTTATTTTCATTTATTTATTTAAAAAATAATTGTTTAAAGGTTAGATGTGCAGGAATTGAACCACTAGGGGGCGAGTCCCATCTAAACAATTTCATGTCATAATTAATGTCACAATGGTCTGTTTATAATAGAATATATAATGCTTGATTTTCTGCCTGTGTTTAACTGATAAATAAATCAGGTCATGTTAGAATCTTCAGTAATATTTATTTCAGTCGATATTCCGTCTGGAGGAGATGAAGAGTATAATGAAGATATTTCAGGACACACTCAGTGGTGATATACAAAGCGTCTGTCAGCATGTCCAGATAAAATACCAGCCACAGAGATTACAAACACCAAAGATGCAGATAGGAGAGTCGTTCAAGAAGAAAACACCACGCACACCTAGAACCAGAGGTTCTGTGGGACAAACTAGGTATTGTTGTTGAGATTTTGATCAGCTGATTATGTTCAAGTTTGGGTTCACTTGCAAGCTTCTTATGGTGTAAGACCTTACATGTCCCACAAGGCATTTTTTCAGTCTTGGACAATTGCCAATCTTCCAACACTCGGCTGTTTAGTTTAGTGAGATGAAAATGTCTGTCTGATGGTAAGGTTTTAAACCCACAAGGTTGATTGGCAGGTGTTTATGAGCATTTTTGTAACTTATTCACAAATCTCAAAAGAACAAAAAGATAGACTTTGCTTTATGTGTCTGTCCTTGAACAACTGTCTGTCGACTGTGTGAATAAGCTGCTTTCTAATAATTTTTTGTAACATAATATCTCAGTATGAAGTGTGTCGGTATTCATCAACAATACAGTTTGAAATTTAGACTGATAATCAGGAATGCCAAATATTCAATTTGCCACAACTTTGTTTGTAAACTATAATTATATATAAATGGAGGAGCCCCCATGGCCTAATGGTTAATGTTGCAGACTTTCAAATCAATCGCTCTCTCAGGGGCGATGAATCCTTTATGAGAGGAAGCCATCCAGCTGACTTACGGAAAGTCAGTGGTTTTACCCAGGTGCCCGCCCCCCTCCCCTGATGAAATCATGCACAGACAGGCACCCAAGGTCTTCCTCCACCATCAAAGCTGCTAAGTTGCCATATGATCTATAATGATGTCAGTGTGAAATTAAACCAAACTAAAATTATATAGATGGACTTGCTGTATTATCTGCAGCTATAGAAGACTGATTCATGCATAGTCTAGTACAACATTTTAAAATCTTATTTAGTCTAATTGTGCCCCCCCTCACCCACCCAATATAGATTTTGTCTTGTCTGTGCGTCTGAAGTTCGTGACATGCCTAGCTCAAAAAGTATTTGATATAAATTGATGAAACTTTGCATGAGTCTTTATTGTGATATGAACTTGCGCACCTCCTATTTTTCGTCTGACTCCGCCCCCTATTTCCAGAGTTATGGCCTCTGAAATAGTAAAAAATGCACATTTTCACCTTGTGACACACCTAACTAAAAAAGTACTGTGAATTCATTTTTATTCGTGTAGGACGAATTTTTGCGTATTTCGCGCTAGGACCGATGCGCGAATTTAAGACCGCGCTATTATTATTTTTTTATTTTATTTCTTCATTTCTAAAATTGAAAATGTGCGAATTAAAGCCCGCGCGAAACAGTCCTTTTTTACGTTTGCGCGAAATTTCATGCCAGCGAATTTAAATGATTTCACAGTATTTGATATAGATTCATGAAACTTTGCATGAGTCTTAATCATGATATGAACTTTATATGCCCCTTATTCCGTGTGTCCGTCCGAAGTTCGTGACACGCCTAGCTCAAAAAGTATTTGATATAAATTGATGAAACCTTGCATGAGTCTTTATCATGATATGAACTTGTGCACCTTCTATTTTTCGTCTGGCTCTGCCCCCTAATTCTAGAGTTATGGCCCCTGAAATAGTCAAAAATGCACATTTTCACCTTGTGACATGCCTAGCGCAAAAAGTATTTGATATAGATTCATGAAACCTTGCACGAGTCTTAATCATGATATGAACTTGTGCACCTCCTATTTTTCATCTGGGTCCGCCCCCTATTTCTAGAGTTATGGCCCCTGAAATAGTCAAAAATGCACATTTTCACCTTGTGACACGCCTAGCTCAAAAAGTATTTGATATAAATTGATGAAACCTTGCACAAGTCTTAATCATGGTATGAACTTGCGCACCTCCTATTTTTTGTCTGGTTCAGCCCCCTATTTTTAGAGTTATGGCCCCAGAAATAGTCAAAAATGCACATTTTCACCTTCAAGCCTTGTGACATGCCTAGCTCAAAAAGTATTTGATATAGATTCATGAAACCTTGCATGAGTCTTAATCATGATATGAACTTGCGCACCTCTTATTTTTCATCTGGGTCCACCCCCTATTTCTTGAGTAATGGCCCCTGAAATAGTCAAAAATGCACATTTTCACCTTGTGACACGCCTAGCTCAAAAAGTATTTGATATAAATTGATGAAACCTTGCATGAATCTTTATCATGATATGAACTTGCGCATCTCCTATTTTTCATCTGGGTCCGCCCCTTATTTCCAGAGTTATGGCCCCTGAAATAGTCAAAAAATGCACATTTTCACCTAATTATGTGCCTCACTCAAAAAGTATTTAATGTAAATTCATGAAACCTTGCTCGAGTCATCATAATGTGACCTTGCACACTTGGCATTCTTCTTGAGAATTTTAGTTATTATTACAGAGTTATGGCCCTTGAAATAGCCAAAATAGTGAATTTTTTGTTTGTGATGCTCATAGCTCAAAAAGTATATGGTATAGAATAATGAATCCATTTCATAATTTTTTTTTGAGGCTATACCCCATTAAGACTGCAAACATTTGAATGATTTCCCCTTATTTGTGACAAATGTACCAGTGGGGGGCACACCCTGTGTCCTACAGACACATTCTAGTTTTTCATCTGGGTCTGCCCCCCTATTTCCAGAGTTATGGCCCCTGAAATAGTCAAAAATGCACATTTTCACCTAATTATGTGCCTAGCTCAAAAAGTATTTTATGTAAATTCATGAAACCTTGCTCGAGTCTTTTATCATGATGTGACCTTGCACACTTGGCATTTTTCTTGAGAATTTTAGCGCTTATTACACAGTTACGGCCCTTGAAATAGCCAAAATAGTGGATTTTTGTTTGTGATGCTCATAGCTCAAAAAGTATATGGCCTAGAATAATGAATCCTTTTCCTAAAATGTTTGTTGAGGCTATACCCCCTTAAGACTGCAAACATTTGAATTGTTGCCCCATATTTGTGACAAATGTAACAGTGGGGACACACCCTGTGTCCTACAGACACATTCTAGTTTTTAGACTATTTCCAGACTTGAAACATAGATGAATACATGCCCAGGATGCTCAACTATTTTTGGCTGCTGAACTTGATTGGTACCAGGTTGATGCAAGCATTGTGCACTTAGTTTACATCTTATGGCAAACATGTTGGTTTTTCAAATTTCAGTGGCCTAGATGCACGCCTGTAGAGGGAAGAGTGTAGTGATGACTGCCAAAACAGGGCTTAAAACTGTTCTTTTTCTTTATTCTTGGATGTCACTGTATATCATATGGTCAAAAGTTTTTAATTTATATGAAATTAATTTCAGTTTGTCAAAATTTATTTTTGTAGGGGTAGTAATGATCAGCCACTGGACCCGTACCTAACACAGCCAGATGTTTATCACCAAACCTCTAGACCCGCTAGTGTAGCCTCCAGTATTCTAGACAACCCTGACTATTATAGGAAAAAACCTGCAAACATGATGACCATTAGAGAGAATGTATAGCAATGACAAAGGCATTCCCTTGGCTTCGGTGTCTTGAACAATCCAAACTTCACCAGGTGAAGTAACATAAGAATTCTTCTGGTGTAACTACCATGCCCAGGAAATCCAACTTTCATAGGTGAAAACTCTCTTATATGATGGCCAGCAGAGGAATTGTGTTACCAGGATGTTACTTTTTTCATTTCTTGGAACAGCAAAAGAAATTATAGTAAATGTACTACAAGAGTGACCAGAAAAAAATCTTCCATCATGTTTGCTAGGCTCTTAAAAATGCTCTTCAGTGTTTTATGTTAGTGGATTATCAAGTGTATTTTGAAAGAATCTTGATTTTGTGAATTTAAGACCTAGTTTTGAAACTGTTCAGCTTGGCTGTTTACTTGAAAATTGAATTCAGAATGTTTAACTATCCCACTGCTAACAACAGACAGTAGTTTTATTGCCATTGAACAACTTTTGTCAGGATGTAGTAAAGAAACTGAAAAGTTTAAATGTGGTAGTGTAAAGATTTTAAGAGAATTAGGTAACTGTTGTGGATTTATTTACAAATGTATTACGTTATAGACATTTTGATCTCAATACTTTAATGCCACACTGTTAAGATTTTACTTTAACAACAGTTTTGTCAATCTTTAACCTGCTGGCGGCAAGTGATTTTGCCTTTGCGACCAGTGTAGACCAAGATCTGCCTGCACATCTGCTTGCTATTCAGTCAGTAAATCTTCAGTGATCACACCCCTTTGAATCAGAAGTGGTACTAGCCAAATTGAATGATGGACAAGTCCATTTTAGAAATTTAGCAGGCTAAAGGTTAAGAAATGACAGTCTATTTCCAGATGTATTTGCACTCCAGATGTGTCATTTACAGACATTTCTGAAAGATTATGGATATTAATCTAGTAGGCACATCATGTTTAAACTTCTACGGTGATAATCGCCAAATAGCCTGAAATCCTGAAAATTACTGTACAGTATTTTATTTTTTCTTGAGAATCTGGCAACTTATTCTTTAGGATGACCTATTTTCGAGCACAGCTAACTTTTGAGTACTGCTTTCCTCCTCGAGAAGAAAAAATGGTTAATTTTTTAAGAAGTTCGCAGATCTTGAAGTGACAAAATTATACTATACATCATTTGGTTTTAGCTTTTTACACAGTTAGGCAAGGCACATGTTCAGAATATGACTAAATTGTCAATAAAAAAATTGGTGTCCTGTGACAGAAATTTCACTTTTAGGAACAGAATACTTTGAAATACTCACCATATTTTATCACCAGACCTTGTCATGCTACAGAACTTGAGTTTAGCTTCCTTTCGGAATTTCAGGATATCGGTATCATTGTTGTTAATTTATCTCATTATTACTTATTGTTAATCTATCAGATAGATACTGTTATATTTTATTTATTAAATGCTTACACTTTTAAAAAAATGTTTGGATATTTGATTATATATTTTTTTAATAAAAGTGAAGTATAAATGCTAGATCTGTTTTCTATGGGTTAGTCCTCAGTTAGTGTGTTGCCAAGCTTAGTGACATTGTAGGTTCAAATTATGTGCGACAATCAACTGAAAACACGTTATTACAGGTCATCAAGTTCTCCATCTCCGATTCATGTTTAGAATTTTTCAGTTACCAGAAGGAAACAGGTTAGCTAGGAACACTGATTGGGTTTACTAGTTGTATGTAACTTATGTACTGCCGAAATACCAGAAATTCAGTCATTTGGAGTCTGTTTGGTCTGCTCAACAAGATGTAAACAACACTATAAACTTTGAGGTCAGGATTCTAAAGTTCTCTGAAGAGTTTAAGATCATAGTATGTCAGACATGTCCTCCACTTTTGAATTATTAGGAGTTGTCCCCTACTTCAAGGTAGGCAACAACTGACTGGACATTATTTTTAGCTTATTAGTTCTCCACCATCAGTTCATATGGACTGTTGTTTTTTTCGATGACAGAAATGCTGTTGAAATATTAAAGTGCAAAGCCCTCTGATATTTAAAATTATCAGCTGCTACCATTTTCTGTCACAATCACCAGTTTGAATATACAAAGATGAATAATTTACAGCAAAGTGAAAGAAATGTGTTTATTTTACTTTTTCAGTTGCAGCAAGACATGCTTTTGTAATTTTCTAGAAAATGATTTTTATTTCCTCCACTTTTTTTCTACAAGTAATGTGTTAGGGGGTCAACCCCTGAATGTTTTTTTAATTGGGCATGGAATGGAGGTCTCTGGTGTTTTGGTCTAAATTTTAAGGAACATGAGTGTACTTCCCTCATTTTAGGAGGGTCAGGGGGTTTGAAATAAAGGTATGCATTTGTGGCCTCTGGCTCATTTGAGTCAAAATTTTGAGAAAATATTATTCCTTTGCCAAAATAATTGGGTGCAACTTTGAGGAGTATAGGTCACTTCTGAGTCAACTGTGCAGGGGGAGGGGTAATTATTCTGGTTTTCCATGTAACATAAAATAACAAACAAAATTTATACAATGTATATATTTCTGTCAGAAAACATCATATAAAACAGAACAATAACACACTTTAAAAATTCTAGAATATAACACATGACAACACATGTAAACAATGACATACTTCATAATTTTTGTATATGACAGGCTGTAACAGCAGTTGTAACATCAATTCATTAATCAAATTTTGTTCTGACGTTCACTGAATTTTTGTTTTGTCGGGTTTAATGTCAGACCAACACAATTACAGTTCATTTGGGGACTTTCCAGCTTTGATGGTGGAGGAAGATTTTCAGTGCCCCTCTGGTAGAACTACCGGCAGCTTTTGGTTCAGCAGTTCTAATATTGTGATGCGGAGACATCGATTTAATGCGACAATGAACAGTATTTAAGTTTTTATAATAGTAACCTTTTTTTCATTGGATTTCTAGAAGATTCTTGCAGATAAAAAAGTGCCCAAGTTCTGAAAGACATTTTTTTCATTTTTTTGTGTTATCATATTTATGAATTGTGGAAGGAAGGGCTTTATATAGTAGATGACTTTCAATTTTAGACAACTGTTTAGGTGTTATTTTGTTGGGTTTAATGTCGCACCAACACAATTACAGATCATATGGCGGCTTTCCAGCTTTGATGGTGGAGGAAGACACCAGGTGCCCCTCCATGCATTATTTCACCACAGGCAGGTAGAACCAGCGACCTTCCGTTGGATGGCTTCCTCACATAAAGAATTCAACACCCCGAGTGAAGCTTGAACCTACATCGATGAGGGGCCAGTGATTCAAAGACAGCGAACTTAACTACTCGGCCACAGAAGCCCCTTACAACTGTTTAAAAACAGCTGGATTATCTCACAATGCACCACTTTAACCATACTGCTAATAATGTGTCCAATACATTTCCTTTATTTCTTGTGGTGGTCTCATTTCTCAGGAGTTTGAGGTTGTGCCAATCCACAATATAAAATCAAATTGATTAGAAAGAATGCCCATTTACTTTACATAACAAACAAAAGATTATCAGCAACTAATGCAAATAATCATTTTTGCCAGAACAACAAAATTTTATGCCAAATTGTTTTATCTGTTTTGCAGTAAATGTGTTATCATTCACTGAAATACAACAAACTTCAAACAAATCTTAATCACAGATTCAACAAATTTTAAGAGTGAAATGAATTAAAATAAGCAAAAGTTTTCTATTTATAATCTAACGACATTGATCAATATAAAACGGCTATTTTACCTCGTAACTATCTTTCCTGAGCACTATCGGACAATTAAAAGGTATCAAATTAAAGGTATGTTTTGTTAGAGTTGTGTCTTACCTTTTGGAGATTGTTATTTTTTACATCAAACTTTGTATAAATTAAGCCAGTGAGATTTTTTCACCATATATATTAATCAGCAACTTAATCAATTTAGTTCTCTGGTTAAATCTTTTTGTGGCAACAACATTTTACAAAGATTATCCGCTTTTAGTAACATTTAACAATGATCATTTTTGGGTGAAATTCAAAGATTAACATAAATATACAAAAATATCTAAAACAAATCAAATCATGTTGATATGATTAAAAACAATGGGAGTAAAAATATTTATAAACCGGGTTATATAAAACACACAATTTAACAATAAGCCATAAAGGAAACACTCTAACATGCAATATGTCCTAGAGTTCATGTTTAATGCATTGCAAAATTAGAAAGTCTCGTCACAGGTCTACTTTCTTCAAGATGACATGTATATGCATATGTACATGTTTAAAATTTTTCAGATTTTTATTTACTGTCTAATCTGTGTAAGTGGTCACCTGTATTCAGCAGTCACCTGCCTAAAGCAGTCAGTCATGGACTTTTTATTCTAAGCTGAACTTGTCTTAGGCAACCACCTGCCTAAAACAGTCCGACTGGGTTACTCCCTTAGCTGGCTTGAATGTAAACCATAACCAAACAGATAATAAGATTAATAAGAACGATTTTGATACTAATTAGTAAACTGCACAATTAGTGTCATAATTATGCAAAAATCAGCTTCAGAAAATACAGAAATATCCACTTCACTTCGATCTCTTGGAACAAAATGATTAATTGCACAACCAAAGCTTCTTAATTTGAAGTTTTATACTGGTATCAAAACATACAGCTTACATAAGTATACATCCCTTTTCTTGTTCATACTCTTGTGTATATGCCTTAACCCTTACCCTGCTCAATTTCTATGATGAACTTGTCCATCTTTTAATTTGGACAGTACCATTAACTGTTAAAATGGGTGCTTACCAAAAAGATAGACTGAATGGCGAACAGTGCAGATCATGATCAGACCGCATGGATGTGAAGGCTGATCAGGATCTACACTGGTCGCAAAGGCGTAAAAAATGGTGTCCAGCATGGTAAGGGTTAATAACAAATACCATATATTAATAAACTAATGACCCTTACTGCTAAACTTTTCCTGTACACAATGTGTCAACTGACCTATTTTGTTAGATTAACTAAATAAAACTACTAAGGGCATCATCCAGACTGAAATCTACAAGTCTTTGTTTGTTTGTTTGTTTTGTTGGCTTTAATGTCACATTGACTAAATTATTAGTCATATGTTGACTTTCAAGTTTGATGGTGGAGGAAGACCCTGGGTGCCCCTCCATTCCTCATTTCATTACGAGTGGGAACCTGGGTAGAACCACCAACCTTCCGCAAGCCAGCTGGATGGCTTCCTCACATGAAGAATTCAAAGCCCCAAGTGAGGCTTGAACCCACATCGATGAGGGGCAAGTGATTTAAAGTCAGCGACCTTAACCACTCGGCCATGGAGGCCCCGCTACAAGTCTTTAACAGTGTTATATCATAAAGCTGTATTCAATGAGCATTTACGTAATATATTAAGCTGAACATGTTTGTTCTACAGTAAAATGATTTTTGAAAAATGTCTTACTGTAAAAGTAATTTCATCAATATCATGTAAGCAGTCTAGATTTCGGATTCAATTAAGATATGCAACAACAGAAGGATTTTGCCCTTAGCTAAACTAGCATGCTACACATTACATATGAGCCGTGTCATGAGAAAACCAACATAGTGGCTTTGCGACCAGCATGGATCCAGACCAGCCTGCGCATCTGCACAGTCTGGTCAGGATCCATGCTGTTTGCTAACGGTTTCTCCAAAATTCCAATAGGATTTAAAATCGAATAGCATGGATCCTGACCAGACTGCGCGGATGCACAGGCTGGTCTGGATCCATGTTGGTCGCAAACGCACTATGTTGGTTTTCTCATGGCGTGGCTCATATATGAATTTTCTGTGACCAGTGCTAACTATAGCACTTGTACATGTATATAACTTTCCTGGTTGTGCTGTTTAACGACTGCAAAATTGCACTTAAGAAAGATGTATAAATCACAAAACTTAAGAAACTGTTCTCAAAACTTGTATGTTCATTACCTGTACAATAATTATCTGATGCTCATTACCTCTATGTTCATAGCCTGTACACCAATTACCTGTATGCTCATTACCTCTATGTTCATAGCCTGTACACCAATTACCTGTATGCTCATTACCTCTGTGTCCATTACCTGTACATTCATTACCAGAATGTTCATTACCTGTATGTTCATTACATATACATTCATCACTTGTATGTTCATTGTCTATATGTTCATTACATAATTATACATTCATCACTTGTATGTTCATTGCCTGTATGTTCATTTCTATAATAAGCAAACAGGTCTTCATTCGAAATTTAAACTTCAGAAAGGGACATCAAAAATATACTAATAATACTGTTTGTGAAGAAGTCCTTTGGCATCTTCGTTTTCCCAACAAGCACATACTTTTATAATTACACTACTACAAAATGTAAAACAAAAGATGCAAATTAAGTACATTCTACAATGACGGCAATTATTATCTGTGATTTATCACAGAATTAAAGAACAATATTACTTTAACTGCAGACAACTAATAAGATTTACATGTAAAATAACAAGACACTTACCATTGTAATCAACATTAAAAACAATTTAAAAATATGAAGTACAAAACTGAGTATATTATTTACTACATGTAAGTAGTTAAAAAAAATATCACTTGATTCTATTAATATGATACATTTTGTAATCATTTCAAACCAAGGTCTTTGGTTAATTGTCTTGTATCTAAAATAATTATCGTACAGTTTAAATGTAGATAAATGGACTTATAGCAAAATGTATAGCCTATATACCAAGAGAATTGGTTTTATATTTATGAGGACAAAAGTATCTTTTGAAGAAGATTTGAACCACACCATGAGAAAACCAACATAGTGGCTTTGCAACCGGCATGGATCCATGCTGTTCGCTTTCAACGCCTATTGCAGTTAGAGTAACTGTTAGCGAACAGCATGGATCCTGACCAGACTGCGTGGATGTGCAGGCTGGTCTGGAACCATGCTGGTCGCAAAGCCACTATGTTGGTTTTCTCATGGTGCGGCTCATTTCATAATTTTATTTACAAAATCTAAAACTTCAACCATCAAAATACATGTAAGTATGTTATAACAATAATGAACATTTCAATGTAATTAACTGTTTTAAATGGAAGCATTTATTGCCTAGTATGCTACAACACGTATTACTATGAAAGAAGAGAAAAATCGCTAACTACAATGATTACATTACAATGACCATGCACTTGTTCAGCTGTTCCTAATTCTGATTATGTCCAGACTTACTTTTTGGTTATATCAAAAACTCGGAAACTTTTTTGTCCCGACTCAAAGCAATGCACAAGGCTGAGAATATTTATTTCCTGGTGAAAATGTTAATTTCACAGTGCTCAATCATATCCCAGAGCAAAAGTGTTGATTTCTTGGTGCTAAATTATATTCCTATGTGAAAATGTTGATTTCCTATTGTTAAATCATACTCCAAACTGAAACCATTGGTTCACTAGGCTCAAAATCATCTTCCTGGCTGGTCATGTCAATTTTCTGGACAAATTATATCCCTGGCTGGAAAATCATATCCCTGGCTGGAAATGTTAATTTCAAAGTTAACATGTTGTCTTAGATTGAAATGATGCCAACTGCTAAAAATGGTGCCTAAGGCTGGAAATGGTGATATCCTGACCCTGACTGAGGTGATATAAATGAGGGAGAAATGGTGTCCTAGTTTTAATACATTATGCTGAATTCTTAAGATGTGACCAAAAATATATTAATGCATGAAGAATGATGTGACATGCTGAAAATGCTGATTTCCCAGACAAAAATCCTGTCACCAGTTGGGAGTATAGATTTCCATGTCTAAAATGATGCCGAAGGCTGAAAAGATATTTATGTTTATCAAGCCCTTAAATGTTGATTTCCCACACTCAAATGATATCAAAGTATGAATATGCTGATTCCCTAAGCTAAAATGATATCCCAGGCTGAGAGTGTTGATTTCCCATGCTAAAATGATATCCCTGATTTTTCAGGCTAAAATGATATTCCAGGCTGAAAGTGTTGATCTCCCAGGCTGAAACTGTTGATTTTCATGGCTAAATGATATTCCAGGCTGAAAGGGTTTTATTTGCCTTGCTAGTTATACCTCAGCATGAAAATGTTAATTTTCACAGACTGGCCATGTTATTTGTTCCAGATAGTTACGTAAACCTAACTGACGAGACATCAGTTTTCTCAGGTAGTGTCAATTCTGATCATACGTAACTTGTAGTTGTCAGCGAGAACACACGCAGCCTCGTTGCTGCCACCGCAGTAATGGGAAGATGAGAATACTGTCAGTAACTTGCCCTGCTGTTGTACCTGGTCGAATATAAACAGTTCAATTTTATGTAGACAAGTATGGTACTAAACAGTTCAATTTATATGTAGACAAGCATGGTACTAAACAGTTCAATTTATATGTAGACAAGTATGGTACTAAATGGTTCAATTTATATGTAGACAAGTATGGTACTAAACAGTTCAAATTATATGTAGACAAGCATGGTACTAAACAGTTCAATTTATATGTAGACAAGCATGGTACTAAACAGTTCAATTTATATGTAGACAAGCATGGTACTAAACAGTTCAATTTATATGTAGACAAGCATGGTACTAAACAGTTCAATTTATATGTAGACAAGCATGGTACTAAACAGTTCAATTTATATGTAGACAAGCATGGTACTAAGTAAACAATCTCTTAACACACTGTGAAATTATTTATATTCATGAGGATTAATTTTCATTGCTTTCGTTGTTGCATCAATCCAAGAAATTTAATTCCAACAAACACATAAAATTTCTGTTCTTTCTGTCTTCCAATGTTGCAATCCACAAATTCAAGCCCCCTCAAAAATTTGGTTAAAACCATGGAATTTTATGCTGGAAGATGCCAATAATATGCATAGTAAGACTTGGCAATGATCACTCCTGTAAGGTTTCGTGGAAATCCACTCTATTATATAAGAGAAGTAGAAAAAAACATCATAAAATTTTATGAATCAAGAGCCATAACTTTTCTGAAAAACAGTGAACCAGAACATCCCCAGGCATGGCAATGATCAGTTATATGAAGTTTAGTGTAATTCCTCCAAGTAATATGGTCTGGTGGGGATCTGCCCAAACATTGCAGTAAAGTGGCCAAAACGTCATAAAATTGGATAAATCAAGGGCCATAACTCCCTTGAAAATCATCAAACTGGAAAATGCTGATAAAATGAACAACTAAGCTTGGAAATGGTCGCTCTTGTTAAGTTTGGTGCAAATCCATCCAATGAGTCGAAGAAGATACACAGACAAACTTTGTGATGGACTGATGGACAGACACACTGCGAACAGACAGACAACATTAAATCAGTATGTCTCCCACACTACATGTGGAAGACCTAAAAACATGAGGAGAATTTTTCATAACACAGGAAGACAATGGAAGTCCTTACAAATATAAGGAATCTGCCCATAGTATAGGAATCAACAGGAATACAGAAGCTGATTAGCAGTGAATTTTCTTCAAGAAAAAATAACCTAGAACTTGTTACTCCTATTCAAGAGACAGGAACTGTTATTAAATGCATTTTCAAACAAGGCAGTGCCACAAAGTTTGAGAGTAATAATTGTAGAAAGTCTCTACAAGACATACCTGGAAGCCAGCTTCCTGCACCTCGTGAGCCCTAATAACATGCGTGAGACCATTTCTGTCCAGGAAGCCAAATAAAGCATCACAGCTAAAAAAATGTGCCGTCCCTCGCCGAGTGTTTGCAATAAAACCTTTATTATCCTTCAGTTCCTGTATGGTCTCTGGGGTTAATACATCTAAACTGAAAACACAAAATATACACGACTAGCTAAAAACCTGAAAAAAAAAATAGCTGAATAGACCAATGACTAAATGTTGACATGAATCAACCCTCACTGCCATTTTGTGCAGCCAAGCAGAGCTTTGCTTAAAATTTATGAACAAAACTCATTGTGTTTGGGTAGTTCAGCCTGTGGCTATGCCACTTGTGAAAATGTTGCACCTGGTGTTCACAAGTCAAAAATATTTCAATCTTACACTGAATAAAAAAAAAAATCCTCTATATAGTCTACCAAACATATATCTATAGTTTTGCAACTTTCTTTTTCTGTTTACATGTGATCTCTTAATTCTCGTTTTTTGTTGGGTTTAGAGTTGCACCGATACAAAGTAGGTCATATGACAACTTTGTAATCTACTGATGATGAAAGAACAACAACAGATGCCCATCCTGGCATTATTTCATCACAGACAAGCACCTGGCCGCCCATAAGCCAGCCGGATGACTTCATTATTTGAGCCGCGCCGAGAAAACCAACATAGTGGCTTTGCGACCAGCATGGATCCAGACATGACCTAGTCAGGATCCATGCTGTTCGCTAATGGTTTCTATAATTGCAATAGGCTTTGAAAGCGAACAGCATGGATCCTGACCAGACTGCGTGGATGCGCAGGCTGGTCTGGATTCGTGCAGGTCGCAAAGCCACTATGTTGGTATTCTCATGGCGCAGCTCATTAATAGAATTCTACACCCCAAGCAAGGTTACAAACCTACATGGTGGTGGGATAGGTGATTCCAAGTCAGTGACCAGTACAACTCAGCCACAGAGACCCCCCCACATCCCAACCACAAACCTGTTCCCTTCACCCCTTCCCATGATCCTTCGAGGCATGTTTGCAGTAGATTACCTGACAGGATCACTCCACATGATGTCCCAGGCCAGTGTACTCTCTTCTTCTGGGTTTTTCAATGGATTTGGCACTTTGTTAATGGCATCAATAAAACCTCCATCTAACTCTGGCTGTGGTATACCTCCATGTACACAGAATATCTGAGGAAGGTAATGGAAAAACATACTGCCATACTTTAATTATAAAGCCATGACAAACATAACACACTCTATTACACAATGACAAAAGCAAGCAAATAATTCAATTTGCAATATACTGTATTGAAATTCTAGAACTACATCCCAACTGTCCTACCAACTTTACTAACTAATGGAAACAACATCCTACCATAAAACTGTTTTTTTTTTATTTTATCTTTTTTTCCCCCAAAGGGTGTTTAACATGAGAGTCAACATATGTAAACAGAGAGATTCTTCTGCTTACACTCTTGTTAACACACCTTTTATACAAATATGCATTCTGTGGCAAGGTGTAAATGTAATATGCCGTGAAACAGATAATTAAACAAGAGTGTCAGATTGTCACAACATATGCCCGTCATCGAACTTGGCCTAAGGGCATAATCCAAGAATGCCTGAGGCGATTTGGGTGGTTATCATACCTGGTCAAGATATTATGGCCTATTACATTGTCAGCAAGTTTGGTGAAGATTGGATGAAAACTGTTGGATTTAAAAGAATGGACAAGGCTAAACTCTAGTTTTTCGAGTAATTCAAGGGCCATAATCCAAAAGTGCCTAGGGTGTTTTGGCTGGTTATCGAACTTGGCGGAGATATTATGCCCACAAACATTGTCAGCAAGTTTGGTGAAATTCAGATGAAAACTGTTGGACTTGAGAGTGGACAAGGCTAAATTCACGTTTTTTCAAGTAATTCAAGGGCCATAATCCAAGTGTGCCTGGGACTATTTAGCTGATTATCGAACCTGGCGGAGATATTATGCAAACAAACATTGTCAGCAAGTTTAATGAAAATCCAATGAAAACTGTTCGACTTAGAGAGCGGACATGCTTTGGACGCCAACCACCCGCCCGCAGTAATACGTCCCGCTCTTTCAGAGACGGGTGCATAAAAAGAATTTATGTCAAACTGATCAGGTATTTTCCATTGCAAATTTCAGCCCATTCTGGACACTTGAGTTTTAAAATTTCGATCTGACTCATCTGTTGATGGACTGTTATAACACTCTAAAGATTAGTTTAAAAGCAACATTTACGTGTAAAAAAAATTGTATTATTTCCACCCCCCAAAAAATGAAATTTTTCACTGGCCAGAAATTTACTATAAGAAAAAATAAACATTTGCATTAGAACTGACATAATTACAGATCTGTTAACTTATATCTGAATACTGCAAAATACAGTTGAAATCCACAAAATACTAAAGTAAGTTATATTGTTCCCTATGTACATACTGTATATTCAAAAATCCAGATAATTGTATAAAATACATATTAAATACCTTTTCATCTACTGTAGCTGCTATAGGCATCACATCAAAACAATCATTGATTGACTCCCATAGTTGGTTTCCTATACCATCTCCAAACTTGGCCGTACACTCTCTGAAAAAAACACAAACAGCTAGATAGACAAGGCAGTCTGAATGACAGCTAAATCCCCCGCCACTGCTATGGATAGTGAAAGGGTAAAACCTTTGATTTTAGCTGTGACCTTGACCTTGAACTGACATGGCTGACTCATGAATTCTGCACAACGTCTTGATGAGGTGATCATTTGACCAAAGTTTCATGAAAATCCTTCAAGGGGTTTAGGAGATACAGAGCTGAAACCTTTGACCTTCAGTTGTGACCTTGACCTTGAGTTGACATGGCTGACTCATGAGTTCTTGATGAGGTGATCATTTGACCCCAGTTTGATGAAAATCCTTCAAGGGGTTAAGGAGATACAGAGTGGACACAAAATGGAAGGCTCAAACCTTCAACCCTTAGTTGTGACCTTGACTTTGAGCTGGCATGGTTGACTCATAATTTCTGCACATCGTTCTGATGAGGTAATCATTTGACCCAAGTTTTATAAAATTCCTTCAAGGGGTTTAGGAGATATAGAGCGGACACGAAATGGAAGGCTCAAACCTTTGACCTTCAGTTGTGACCTTGACCTTGAGCCGACATGGCTGACTCATAAGTTCTGTATATCGCCTTGATGAAGTGATCGTTTGACCCAAGTTTGATGAAAATCCTTCAAGGGGTTTAGGAGATATAGAGCGGACACAAAATGGAAGGCTCAAACCTTTGACCCTAAGTTGTGACCTTGACCTTGAACCGGCATGACTGACTCATGGGTTCTGCACATCGTCTTGTTGAGGTGATCATTTGACCCAAGTTTTATCAAATTCCTTCAAGGGGTTTAGGAGATATAGAGCGGACACAAAATGAAAGGCTCAAACCTTTGACCCTAAGTTGTGACCTTGACCTTGAGCCGGCATGGCTGACTCATGGGTTCTGCACATCGTCTTGATGAGGTGATCATTTGACCCAAGTTTTATAAAATTCCTTCAAGGGGTTTAGGAGATATAGAGCGGACACAAAATGGCAGGCTCAAACCTTTGACCTTGAGTTGTGACCTTGACCTTGAACCGACAAGGCTGACTCATGGGTTCTGCACATCGTCTTGATGAGGTGATCATTTGACCCAAGTTTCATGAAAATCCTTCAAGGGGTTTAGGAGATACGGACCGGACACGATTTTGTTACGGTCGGAAGGACGGACGCAGACCATTCCTATAATCCCTCCGCCATGGCGGGGGATTAAAAATTCAATTTTTCATAGGCTGACAACAGATTATGGCAAAAAATATTCCACAGTCACATCATTAAATTTTCTCCTTTATTATTGCATAACGCAAGTGATAACAAGACCTGTCGGAAGCACATTATGCTCGACTATTCAAAAATACCCGCCAATGCTGACTAGGGCCTCACTGAGGAGGGCCAATACAATAGCATTATTCTTTTAACAGTCAAGCTACAGCACGAATCTGACAATAATCTTAACCTCTGTCTTGATTTTTTTTGCAACAGAAAGCTTAACCACAAATATCATTACATACTCTTACATGTTCAAGGTGAAACATTCAATAATTGTAGTAAATATTTCCTAGCATCACATTACAGCTGAAAAGCTGGAGATATACATGTACAGATGAAAAATTAACAGAAAAGCTCACACTGAGCTAAAAATGAGCTCCACTTACTGTTAAAGAATTTTCATGGGGGACTTTTATGCATAGACACCGTGGCTGTATCAATTAGGAAATTAAATCCTAGATGAACAGAACAAAATCCTACACATTTTCTCTTAACAACCAGATATCCATGAATTTAAGAGCTTAGTACAATATAGCCATTTTGGTACAAAGCTCAAAATTTTATGTTAGCATAAAAAAAATCATTTCATGGTAAATGCTACAAATATATTCATAATTCCTTGCAGGTTAAAATGAACAGTATTTTTCCAAGTGCGTCAATACAATTTGAGGATCATTTTATTTAATGACACAATATCCATTTTTTCTAGTTATGTCTCAAATCAAGTGGTAATTGTCTTACGTTTTAAATGAGAACATTTCCTGAACACTCCGTAATTCATGGTTACCTCTCAGCAGGAAAAATTTGGTAGGTGCTAAAATCTTCTGGGCAAATAAGTACGAGATGACCTGTGAATAAATAATATAAACAAGAAATGAAAAGTGGTTCTCCAACAAAATCATCAAGGAGACAGGCTCTGTATTTTTGTTGGTTGGGTTTAAAGTCACGTCAACACCATTTAGGTCATGTTGCATTTTTTCTAGCTTTTGATGGTGGAGAAAGACCCCCAGATGCCCTAGGTAGAACCACAAATCCTCGGTAAGCTAGCTAGATGGCTTCCTCATATGAAGAATTCCTAACCGTAACAAGGTTTACAGTCACTATTTTTCATAGTTACTTTTACCAACACTGATACAGTAAGAGAAAGGAAAATCTGTTACACATACACCAGTACTACTAAAGTAAATAATGATTAATTTACAATTATTCTTCAAAAGATATTTTTCACATGCTGATTTCTACGCAAGTAGCCAATCTTAAAGTATTTTGTGGATATTTCTGGGAGATTTCTAAGGATTAATGATGCAGTTTCATATCCAGAGAATTTAATTTGCTCTTCAGTAGATTTTGAAAGCTTTTCACATTCAATAGTGGCAGATTTTGGCCAGACACATAATTATTAGCCTGTTCTACAGTTTTGATAAATTTGGTCACAATGGAAATATAAACAGCACCTTAATCAACATAATTATGTGTTTTAAAGTTTGACTGTATTTTACTACAATCCGTAATTACTTTTCTGCAGTCAACTATCAGCATAATTACTCTACAATAAACAGACCTACCCCTATATTTAACATTATGTTAGTACCTCAATACCAAAATCTCCTCTGTCTACATAATCTCCTAGGAAGAGAAAAGAAGCCGGGGTTAAGAGAGGGCCCATCCTCCATAACGCTTTCTCAAAACAAACCAAATCTCTGTAGTTTCCATGAATATCACCTGAAATATCAAATCATAAAATGTAATACATTGCTTTGAAGATGAGTTGAGAATCTGAATGTTTGAACTGTAAAAAGGGTTTGGTTGAGCACTTTTAAATCTACAAAAAATTTGCTCTAACTGAAAGCACCTAGTACTGAAAATATTGTTTCTAAGAAACTTCCCAATGATTAAAGCAGTTAGCCAAGCTGATTTAATGACCTTATTTGGATTTTTGCAGGAATCAACAGTTCTGTTCATAACTTTAATCCTTAAATTAGGCTTATTTCTATGTTTTACAGATAAGTGATGTTACGCAATCAATTCCGTTTTATTGAATGTGCGGAACAACCTGAAAACTTCATGAACAATCATTAAGCCAATCTTGTGCATTTCTCATTTATATATACTGAGATATACTGGTATGCAAAAACAGTAGAGGAAATGTTAACATCTGTTGTTTTTTTTTTCAAAAATGTCTGGCATTTTACATGTATATCAATAAACACTTATAAATGAAGTTAACTCTGGATACCAAAGAAAACATTTTACAGTGGACCGAAATAATAGTCTAATTATACTATCTGGCTAATTATACAATATCTTGGGTTTCAATCATTTCTGAAGTAGGAAGCTGCAAGGGAGACGAGAGTCCAGGGGTTTAATCACTTGCTACAGGAAAAGTAAACGGGTCCTCAGACCATTATAGCAAGGAGAAATCCCCACCCTTGCCCTTAGTGAAACCTCTGCATATACAAAATTTTACATAAACAAATATACTGGGTATAGAATAAAAATCTCAGTCATTTTTCTAAAATTAGCAACAATTGGTTCTTGTTTCATTTCAATTGGGATGAAACAGTTTCAATGTGAGACATTAAGTGATACAAACCTAGAATGTATGTTGGTGATTTCAGTTTGAGCAGTCGTGGTTCTTCAGTTAAAATGTCCTTCACCTGTCGGCACAAGGTCAACAAACATTTAGCCAGGGCATTCTTGTCCACCTGACCCCAGTCAAAAGCATTCTGAAATATTCAAAAAGATGTCTCTCTATGTAATCAATAATATAACATTTCCAAAGTATTATCTACCTCATTATCAACAATGAAATTCAATTCACATCATACTTCTTATATTTCAAAGAAAATTATAGCTGAACATGTCTTCAAAGCTGCCTGTATTATGTAGCAACTTTGTCTTAAGTAGCCATTCAATTGACTTTCTGTATTGTATTTTCTTATTTCAACATGCCCTTAGCAGTCAGACTATTTCACTCCCTGGGCTGGCTGCATACTACTAGGTTTGACTATATACATGTCTATGTACACAAGTTGGACATGTCTTGCATTAAGGTAGTTCTGCACGTTTGATAAACCGGAAGTGATGGCGTAACGTCATTTATCCGGAAATCGTAGAATAATGCCTGGATTCGGCGTACGGAAACGAAAATCAGTTTACGAGTTAAGGACAACCCGTGAGTAAATGTATTAAAATAGCACCGTTACTATCTTTCTAAAGTTAAAATGTGATATTAAAACATCTCACACGTTAAATAATTCAAAATAATGTCTTAAAATTAGCTTGAAATAGGCGGTTTACTTTAATCATAGCCAGATATCTCCAAAATAAGCACACGGACCTATACATTTTATTTCACCATATTATAGGCCATATGTTTGTTTACGTCCTTAAGAAGTTTCATTAAAATCTACATTGTAGAAAAATTTCTATTCGCAAAAATGTTATGAAAATTGCGTTTTTCCCATAGACTCCCATTATGAGAAATTGCTTGAGGGCGAACTTTTTCAAATCAGTCTAGCAAAAAATCAACCACACGACCCTATCTTTTTTATTTGCTGAATTTTCTTAGTATATTCTGAAGTTTTGAAAAATCAGAGTTTAATCAAATTCTACATTGTAGAAAAAAATTTGATCCTAACGTGCAGAACTACCTTAAGTACAGTATCAGTATTCAGAGAATTATCCAATACTTCATGCACATCTGTAGACAGAAAGGCAGGGTAGCCTACTCTTGACAGGTTATGTTAAAGCAGTCATAATTAGAAGATGGGTGCCGAGTGAAAACATGTAAAATCTGAACTGGCTATTCCTGAGTAGGGCCTTTCCTTTTCTATCTAGTAATATATGGAATCCAGACCAACCTTTTTGCAGTGGTTATTTAATATTTCAAGCAGCCTAAATTCTGATTTAGCTAAAGGACTGTGTGGCTTTCCAGATTTTATTTCTGATTTGGGCTGCCTTGTAATTATTTCTTGAAAACTAAAATGATTTAGCTTTTAGGAACAAGAGGGCCAGACTGTCACAAAATACACCCGTCTAAATATTCAATTACATACCAAAAAAGATTTTAAGTAATTCAAGGGCCATAATCCAAGAGTGCCTGGGGCTATTTGGGTGGTTATCGAACTTGGCCAAAATATCATGCCCATAAACATTGTCACCAAGTCTCGTGAAGATGGGATGAAAACTGTTCGACTTTGAGGGCGGACATGGCTAAAATTCAAGGGCCATAATCAAAGAGTGCCTCAGGCAATTTGGCTGGTTATCGGACTTAGCCGAGATATTATGCCCACAAATAATGTCAGCAAGTTTGGTGAAGATCTGATGAAAACTATTTGACTTGGAGAGACTCAGAGAGGATATGCTTTTGGAAGCCGACCCCCCCCCCCCCCCCCCACGGGTGTTCACATATGCCCTGCTCTTTCTGTGAAAAAGCAAAGGTCAATGTATAACATCAAATACCTGTAGCTTATATTAGAAGATATATTTAGAGCAGAAGAAGAAAGTGTGTGTACCTTTGTAAATGAGCCATTATCTCCCTTTATTGAGCGCTCAAAGTATCTTAGACCCGTTAACATTTCATTTGGATGAGATCTCTGGTTGAATGAATCAATGGATGACATCCGTTGAAATCTCGAAATATCTCCTTCTAAATGTGTCACACTTGTATTGGTTATAGCTCCAGTACCTATTTATTGTAGATGATAGAAAATATCGAAGTTAACAAACTTTTTATCACAACAATAATCAGCAAACACTGGATTACAATGGATACTTTCACTATGGTGTTTATTTCATGTTTACCACTTAAATATATATACAAAGGTATTTTCAAAAGCTGCATCATATAAAATATCGGAGTTAACAAACTTTTAACACTGGATAAAATGAAATTTATTTATCAACAAACACCGGATTACAATGTATATTTTCACTATAGTATTTTTTTACCGTTTACTACTTATTAAAAATATACATGTATATACAAAGGTATTTTCAAAAGCTGCATACTAAATAAATACTGTGGAATCATTTACTAGTAATTTCATGAACCAAAGCAGCTATTTCATGGGGATATGTTTTGTAGATAAAATTAATGAAAATTCTATGTATTCCTTGGAAATTACTTAAATGGATTGATCCAACCTGGAAATCCACAAAAATTAGATTCCCATTCAGAGTACTCACCATGTAAATCCCAGATTGCCATCACTTCCTGCAGTGCACCAGTTCTCCGAACCTTGACGGTATGTGTTGCCAACTCATACCGGTGTTGTCTATGTGCAGCAGTAACAGGCCGACCTTCTGGGTGCTTGAATATATCATTGTTTGGCCCTGGACCTATAACAACAATTTTTGATGTTGATCTAAAAGATGTATACAGCCTAGAATACATAGTTACTGTATATATAAAAGCTAATCATTTTATACATGTCAAGCACTTTTTAACAAGTATGAAATAAATGAAGAGCCTTTCATATAAATTGTTGAATATGATACCAGAAAGCTCTGATATAATTTTTGTATAAAGCTCTGCTTTTCAATTTATTCACTTACTCATTGTTCCAGCAAAGTAAAATTCTGAATACAAAATTCAAACCTTCCTTAGTTTCATTCAAAGAATCATGATCATGGCCCTACTCCCCTCACATGAGTTTTGAGGTGCAAACAGTTAATAATTATTTGGTTGGGAGTCATTTCTGTCAAAATCACATTGAAAAATGTACTTCACAATGAGAAAAGAAGAGTTATTCAGTTTTCCATACAGCAATAAAGGTAAGCTAAATCACTCATTGACATATCTTTTACAAATGAAGACAGAGTTAAGGATAACAAGAGCTTGTAGAACAGGAAATGCCCCTGTTGATGCATTCAGTAACTGAACAAGGAACAGAAATTATTTGGTCACTGTGCAATGGATGTTTGATGTAAATCAATAATTATGGGTCATTTACCAGTCATAAGTGACCTCCGTATCAAATGTGATTTTAGACCAAAGCATTCTCTAGTTATTTGGCAAAAAACATTCTACTGTTCTGGGTCAATGGGACCTTGACCTTTGACCTACTGACCTCAAAATCAATAGAGGTCATCTGCTGGTCATGACCAACTTCCCTATCAACTTTCATGATCCAAGGCCCAAGCATTCTTGAGTTATCATCCCGAAACCGTTAAAACTGTTCCGGGTCACTGTGACCTTTGACTTAAAAATCAATAGGGATTATATGCTGGTCATGACCAAACTCCATATCAACTTTTACGATCCTAGGGCCAAGCGTTCTTGAGTTATCATCCGGAAACCAACTGGTTGACCGACATCTATAAAACAATATATCCCTCCTTTTTCATAGGTGGGGCATCATAAAAGCCATTCACACCCCACCCCCACACCACCAAATAATCTGTGTGAATTTATTTACTTAACAGCGGGGTCTGCAATTTTTGACAGGAATATTTTCCCAAATCTCAACTTGGAAAACCATCTGGTCTCGTGTTCACATAACATTTTTCGGTCTCATTTGAGTTTGAAATTTAAATATCAATTTTACTTAAACTTCAAGGGTAAATTCCAACTGAGACCGATCATTAATACTGAATAGCCACTTGAAAACAGTTAACTTAATTTTTTGTTTTTAACATGCTATTTAGATATAAATCACAAAAATGTTTCATCATCAAACTCAGCTGAGACTAAAATCGTTTTGTGAACACAGGGCCACAAAAAAGTTTTATCATCAAACTCAGCTGAGGCTAACAAAATTTTGTGAACACAGGGCCTGGTTTCCCCCCCCCCCCCCCCCCCGCCCCCTTTCCTGGTTGTCTCATGTTTTTTTTTTTATCAAACCGTGTTCAATTGAGGAACAGTTCTAGATAATTATTGGAAAACTGAGCAAGCAGTTTCAAAAGAGAAGATTTTTTAAATTTTTCCTGTTAACTGCCGTAGCAACAAGAATTCTACATGTATTACATTTGACAGAATCTGGAAGGGGACAACCCTTAGAACATTCCTGTCAAATTTTGTCCAAGTGAGGCTGGTGGTATCAGAATAGATGTTCTTTAAAGAAACTAATGACAATGGAATGACATCAAACAATCCTAAAAGCTCACCATGAGCACTTCATGCTTGGGTGAGCATAAAACCTGTTTGCTCCTCATGAAATTATCTCAAAGGAGCAAAATACCTGTATTTCCCAGCTTTTTGTTGGATCTGATTGGATCTGTGATTTTTGGACGGGATCTTTTATATGGAGGTTCCATATCACCATCTGATAAATTCTCATCTGCTTCCAAACTGTGAACATAAAAGTGAAAATCTCTTCCAGTTTCACTGTGACATTTCTACATGAATGTGTCGAGCAGGTCAAAATCATATCAAGTGATAGGAATAAATATTCCTGGTTGTCAAGGATTTGAGCTACTACTTCAGGACAATTAAACATGTTAAACTGAAAATATCAGAGTTTCTTAACATTACTAGCATAAGATAACATTCATTACAATTACCACTATTTCAAATAAAATAATCACAAAAAACTTAGCTTTTTTTAGATAACTGTTGTTTGAAATTCAAATAAAACAGGAACAATAAAATATACGCAAACTATTTTGTCATATTACCTTTTTAATGAGAGTGTACAAGAATGTGGCAAGCGAAACAGAACTGAGGTCCCTCGAAACTTGAGCTGACCAACCGCACTCAGAAAATCTGCCAGGGGTAGTTTGTCTTTGGTTTCTGTTCCGAATAATCTGAAATAAGAAAAGACAATTGAGAACAATGAGGAATTACATGCTGAATTGAAGAGAGTCAATCTAAACCAGTAAAACTTTAAAAACCAAAAAGTTTTTTTTTCCAAGGTCACCAAAAATGATGGAATAACTACAAATATGTAAGTTTTATTATGTAAAATTTCCAATGTTTGGTGAAAATTCATTTTAATAATGTGAAAATCTTTTCATACATATTTCATCTTTTTCATATTTCTTTTTTTACATGTAGCAAGCCTCTTTCAGCAGAAAAGGATTACTTTTAACATGACTACAAACTTCACTCACTCAGTTAATGACTACAAGCTTCATAAAAGGAACACAATTACAAATATTGGTGACATTTTGAGAAGTGTATATTAAAGGAAGGTGTTTATTCAGAAATATGGTATGGTCACATACTTATTGCTAGTCTTGGGCCTTCAGTTCATACAATAAGCCTTAGATATCACACAAACTGGTTATTAATGATTAAATTCTTACAGAATTATCAGTCATGCTATTATCGTAATCAAAAGGATGTCAACAGCCAGAAAGACAAATTTTGATAACCATTGTTACAGTAGAAGGTAATGCAACTATATGATATAACACTTTCTTATAAGAATGTAGTGAAATTTGGGTGCCACTGAGCTAAATCCATTCATAATTATGTGGACAGTATATATGGTCAAAATAATCAGTGTGTGTACACAAGACAGAATATATGGTCAAAATAATCAGTGTGTGTACACAAGACAGAATATATGGTCAAAATAATCAGTGTGTGTACACAAGATAGAATATATGGTCAAATAAATCAGTGTGTGTACACAAGATAGAATATATGGTCAAAATAAATCAGTGTGTGTACAAAAGACAGAATATATAGTCAAAATAAATCAGTGTGTGTACAAAAGACACAATGTATGGTCAAAATAAATCAATGTGTGTAAACAAAATTGAATATATGGTTAAAATAATCAATGTGTGACATAAGATGGAATATATGGTCAAAATAAATCAGTGTGTGTACAAAAGACAGAATAAATGGTCAAAATATAACAGAATATATGGTCAAAATATATCAGTGTGTGTACAAAAAACATAATGTATGGTAAAAAAAAATCAATGTGTGTAAACAAAATTGAATATATGGTTAAAATAAGTCAGTGTGTCTACATAAAACAGAATAAAGGGTCAGAATAAATTGGTGCTTGTACACAAGATAGTAGATATGGTCAGTGTATACACAAGACAGATGGAACGGTTAGAATATATCAGTGTGTGTACAAAAGACAGAATATATGGTCAAAATAAATTGGTATTAGGACAGAATATATGGTCAAAATTACTTAGTTTGTGTGTTCATCAGACAGAATATATTTTTTTTTTGTTTTTTTTTTTTGTTTGGATTTAACGTCGCACCGACACATGATAGGTCATATGGTGACTTTCCAGCTTTAATGGTGGAGGAAGACCCCAGGTGCCCCTTCGTGCATTATTTCATCACGAGCGGGCACCTGGGTAGAACCACCGACCTTCCGTAAGCCAGCTGGATGACAGAATATATGGTCAAAATGTGTGTACATGAAAGCAGTCAGTTAAAACAGTTCAACCGAATTTTGAGATACACAGGAGTTTCTACGAAATGTGGTTAATCACTTTGTGTTTACAGTATCTATTGTCATTTACAAACTGGGTACTCTACAAACATCACAGCTACTACTCTCGCATGGTATTTGTAACAATAACATGTTAAATGTTATTTTTGAGAAAAGGGGAATCGGGTAGTGAAACCATTATCCCTGACAAAGTAGTTGTACTACTTTTGAATCGTATTTACTAAAAAGAAAACTCTGATTTACCGTGAAGTAAACCCTGAATTACCAATAAAGACATAATCGACTTTTCCGATAATATTTTCCTTATCGTTTTCTATTTATACTTAGCTACCCTGCAGTCAGTTATCAAATATACATGTAACCTTTCACAGATAGTTACAACCTGAACGTTCCTTGCATATATGGCTTAAAAACCACTGTCCTTCTATCAATTCTGTTAAATTTAAATGTCAAGTTTCAAGTTTATTTGAAAGTTTAAGCATATACTTCCCTGTGACATCAGACTAATCAGGCTAATAAATAAATATTTGCTTAACAAACAGCACTAGAGAAATTCAAAGGGGCATAACTCTAGCAAAAATAGCCAATGCAAAGGACAGCAACTCTAGCAAAAATAGCCAATTCATTGGGTCATTACTCTAGCAAAAATAGCCAACCTGAAAACCTAAAATTTAAATCCAAATATACAAACCATGCTGGCAACAAAAAGGCAATCAATGATAGGGAAATAGAACATGTCTCCAATTCAAAACACATGAAAACTAGACCTATCAGGCTTTCACTGAAGATGATGAATGTACCCCCCGCACGCACTGACAGTACATTGCAATTTGACGCACACAAGACTGCATAATTATGTGGACACTTAGTATAAAGACTCTATGTATATAACTCTGCAGAATATCTATCTAAAAGAATGTAACATGACCATGCACAAGTAGTACTGATCACTTGTGTGAAGTTTCATTAAATTGTGTGCAAGGGTTCAGGAGATTAGGCTCGCAGAAGATTGCATATGCAGACTGTATGTATATAGTATATTAACAAAAAACAAAGTCCCATAACTGCGCAGAAATTTTTTCTGAAAGAACCTAACATGCACCATGCACAACTAGGGTAATACTACTGATCACTTGTGTTAAGTTCCATTAAATTGTGTGCATGGGTTCAGGAGATTATGTGCGCACAAGATTGCATATGCAGACTGTACGTATATAGAATAGTAACAAAAATCAAAGTCCTGTAACTCTGCAAATTTTTTTGTGAAAGAACCTAACGTGCATCATGCACAACTACTGTTGTTACTGATCACTTGTGTGAAGTTCAATTAAATTGTGTCAAGGGGATGAGGAGAGTTGGTGCGCACAAGATTGTGTCTATGTATATAGTATAGTAACAAAAAACAAAGTCCCATAACTCTGCAAAAAAAATTTCTGAAAGACCCTAACATGCATCATGCACAACTACTGTTGTTACTGATCACTTTTGTGAAGTTTCATTAAATTGTGTCAAGGGGATGAGGAGAGTTGGTGCGCACAAAACTGCATATGCAGACCGTATGTAAATAGTATAGTAACAAAAATCAAAGTCCCGTAACTCTGCAAATTTTTTCTTCTGAAAGAACCTAACATGCATCATGCACAACTACTGTTGTTACTGATCACTTGTGTGAAGTTTCATTTAATTGTGTCAAGGGGACGAGGAGAGTTGGTGCGCAAAAGATTGTGTCTATGTATACAGTATAGTAAAAAAGTCCCATAACTCTGCAAATTTTTTTTCTGAAAGAAACTTACATGCATCATGCATAACTACTGTTGTTACTGATCACTTTTGTGAAGTTTCATTAAACTGTGTCAAGGGGATGAGGAGAGTTGGTGCGCACAAGATTGCATATGCAGACTGTATGTATATAGTATAGTAACAAAAATCAAAGTCCCGTAACTCTGCATTTTTTTTTTCTGAAAGACCCTAACATGCACCATGCACACTACAGTTGTTACTGAACACTTGTGTGAAGTTCAAATAAATTGTGTCAAGGGGATGAGGAGAGTTGGTGCACACAAGATTGTGTCTACGGACAGACGGACAGACAACCTAAAACCAGTATACCAGCCCCCCTTACAACTTTGTTGTCGGGAGGTACAAAAATCTCTATGCCATGGCAAAATATTATAGTATATATGGTAACTGTAGTTATTGTTATACAAAACCTAAATAACTACACTACTGACTACATTTTCACTGACAGATCTTTTTTTTCAAGGTATTTACATTGTAACTAAATGGGTGTATATAGAAACTCTATTGCATGGTTTAAACAAAAAGCAAGCTCTGAATTTCAATAAGGATAAGTAACTCTAAAAGCGTATGTTTGTAACAGGAAGCTCTGCTCTCTCTTCCAAAACTAGAGCTGTCACTGAAGACATCCAAGACTAGTTTGGAAAAGTATCTGCCTAGCAAAAACTGCTTTAAATGCAGGACATTAAATTCCTTCAGTGGAGTCACAGTTAAATGTAAAAACATTGAAACAAGAGCTGTCTCCATAGGATGATACATGCCCCCGATGGCACTTTGAATGAATAGTTATGGCCGATGTTAGAGTTTAGGACCTTTGACCTATGGACCTGGGTCTTGCGCACGACACGTCGTCTTACTGTGGTACACATTCATGCCCAATAATTTTAAAATCCATGCATGAATGACAAAGATATGGACCGGACACGCCCATCAATGCACTATCATGAAAAATGACCTTTAACGTCTAAGTGTGACCTTGACCTTTGAGCTACGGACCTGAGTCTTGCACGCGACACGTCCTCTTACTGTGGTACACATTCATGCCAAGTTATTTGAAAATCCATCCATGGATGACAAAGATATGGACCGGACACAAAAATTGCGGACAGACCGACAGACAGACAGACAGTTCAAAAATTATATGCCTCCCTTCGGGGGCATAAAAATTCATATATAAAGGGAGGTTATTCTAAATTATTCAAGATATTTATAGTTCTTAAGCCTTACACTCGCAGTAATTGCCATCTATCATTGTATAAAGAACTGTGGTACCAATGTAGCCCCCAAGAAAATCTTGTTTTGCAGGAGTATTGTAATATTATTAAATTAATTCTAGTTAGGTGCTTTATTGCATTATAAGTGTCTATAAAAAAAATTAAATAATATAATAAGCACCATGCCAGGTCTACATAGCAGATAAACATTACATATAAGCAAAAGCATTATAGAACTAACTACCTACCCATTCTGAAAATCTCTGAAAAACCATATGATTTATATTCATTTGATATTTTGAAAAAATTAAACAGTGTTACATGGTACTTAATAAATATTAACTTTTTGAACATTTTTTAGTCATGTGCCACATGGCAATCATATATTTCTCAGGAAAAACAATGAATAACTTAATATTTCTTGAATCATATGATTTTAAATTCTCCAGGTGTTTAATTAACCTTTTTCCACAACACCATATTAATCATAAAAGAGGAAGTCAGAATTATGTATATTTATCTAACAGTCTAACAGTTAGTGCAGCTGTTTATAATTGTATCTAACCATTCTACATGATCATGGACATGACCCAGGAAAAAAACATAAGTCCTAAGAAAAAATCATTGTTTTAAAAACATTTCAAAACATTTTTAACTGTAAAGTGTACTATAGAAAAACACTGAACAGATATTTGTAAAACTGCTTTTAAAGAGACTGATCTCCAGATAATACAACAAAGAAAATTTATTTTGCTTGTTTGTTTTGGATTTAAAGCCATTTTTCAACAGTATTTCAATTATGTAATGGCGGGCAATTAATCTAACCAGTGTTCCTGGATTCTGTACCAGTACAAACTTGTTCTACATAAGTAACTGCCAACTTCCCCACATGAATCAGAGGTGGAGGACGAATGATTTCCGACACATGGTCTTTTATTAAATCGTCACGGAGAACATAAGGCCCGCCCTTGGATCAAACTCAAAACCCCACGATCCACAGATCTGCGCACTCCCTATTGAGCTAAGTGGGTGGTTTAACAACAAAGAAAAAGGAAAGTTCTATATATCAGGAAATTATAGCTTTATTTCTTTAAGGGCAAGGAAAGCCTGACAATAAGTTAATTCAATATGAAAGCCATCCTCAAACCTTTCATAGCCCTGAAAGAATTTTTAAAATCGGACCACTATTGAAAAAGATATGGCAGTTTGATTTTAAACAAGAGGACCATGATGGTTCTGAATCGCTCACCTCTTCCCACATGACCCAGTTTTGAGTATGACGTCGTTTTTTCTATTATTTGACATAGTGACCTAGTTTTTGAGCTCATGTGACCCAGTTTTGAACTTGACCTAGATATTATCAAGATAAAAATTCTGACCAATTTTCATGAAGATCCATTGAAAAATATGGTCTCTAGAGAGGTCACAAGGTTTTTCTATTATTTGACCTATTGACCTAATTTTCGAAGGTACGTGACCCTCTTTTGAACTTTACCTAGATATCATCAAGGTGAACATTCTCACTAATTTTCATGAAGATCTCATGAAAAATATGGCCTCTAGAGAGGTCAGAAGGTTTTTCTATTTTTATACCTACTGGCCTAGTTTTTGACCGCATGTGACCCAGTTTCAAAACTGACCTAGATATCATCAAGGTGAACATTCAGATCAGTTTTCATGAAGAGCCATTGAAAAATATGCCTCTAGGGAGGTCAAAAGATTTTAATAATTTTAGACCTACTGACCTAGTTTTTGATCGCAGCTGACCCAGTTTCAAATTTAACCTAGATATCATCAAGATGAACATTCAGACCAACTTTCATACAGATCCCATGAAAAGTATGGCCTCTAGAGAGGTCACAAGGTTTTTTAATTATTTGACCTACTGACCTAGTTTTTGACGGCACATGACCCAGTTTCAAACTTGACCTAGATATCATCAAGGTGAACATTCTGACCAATTTTTATGGAGATCCATTCACAAGTATGGCCTCTAGAGATGTCACAAGGTTTTTCTATTTTTAGACCTACTGACCTAGTTTTTGACCACACATGACCCTGTTTCGAACTTGATCTAGATATCATCAAGATGAACATTCAGACCAATTTTCATACAGATCCCATGAAAAATATGGTCTTTAGAGAGGTCACAAGGTTTTTCTATTATTTGACCTACTGACCTAGTTTTTGATGGCACGTGACCCACTTTTGAACTTGACCTACATATCATCAAGATGAACATTCAGACCAACTTTCATACAGATCCCATGAAAAATATGGCCTCTAGAGAGGTCACAAGGTTTTTCTATTATTTGACCTACTGACCTAGTTTTTGTAGGCACGTGACCCACTTTCAAACTTGACCTAGATATCATCAAGATGAACATTCTGACCAATTTTCATGAAGATCTCATGAAATATATGGCCTCTAGTGATGTCACAGGGTTTTTCTATTTTTAGACCTACTGACCTAGTTTTTGACCGCACATGACCAAGTTTCAAACTTGACCTAGATATTATCAAGATGAACATTCAGACCAATTTTCATACAGATCCCATGAAAAATATGGCCTTTAGAGAGGTCACAAGGTTTTTCTATTATTTGACCTACTGACCAAGTTTTTGACAACACGTGACCCAGTTTCGAACTTGACCTAGATATCATCAAGGTGAACGTTCTGACCAATTTTCATGAAGATCTTGTGAAATATATGGCCTCTAGAGAGGTCACAAGGTTTTTCTATTTTTAGACCTACTGACCTAGTTTTTGATGGCACGTGACCCAGTTTCGAACTTGACCTAGATATCATCAAGGTGAAAATTCTGACCAATTTTCATGAAGATCTTGTGAAATATATGGCCTCTAAAGAGGTCACAAGGTTTTTCTATTTTTAGACCTACTGACCTAGTTTTTGACGGCACGTGACCCAGTTTCGAACTTGACCTAGATATCATCAAGGTGAACATTCTGACCAATTTTCATGAAGATCTTGTGAAATATATGGCCTCTAGAGAGGTCACAAGGTTTTTCTATTTTTAGACCTACTGACCTAGTTTTTGAGGGCACGTGACCCAGTTTCGAACTTGACCTAGATATCATCAAGATGAACATTCTGACCAACTTTCATAAAGATCCCATGAAAAATGTGACCTCTAGAGTGGTCACAAGCAAAAGTTTACGGACGCACGGACGCATGCACGGACGGACGACGGACGACGGACACCGCGCGATCACAAAAGCTCACCTTGTCACTTTGTGACAGGTGAGCTAAAAATGGGTGATCATGGAGGCGGCCATTTTAGTGTGTTAATGACGTCATTAACACACTGCTGAATTCTTTATTTAGCAAATAACCTTTAAAATAGATTAATTTCATATGTTTCTTGAGTGTGAGATGTAAAACATGGTAATTTCTTTCATTATAGTTAGAATAAGTAGAGAAATTATTTTACAGAAATAAGTAAATACAGTTCAAATATGTATTTAGAAATTTAATTAATCCGCCATTTTGTTTTTTGTTGTCATGGAAACAAAATGGCCACCATTTTGATAAAATATTTAAATGCTCATAGTTTTCTCATTCTTAAACCAATTTTGAAAATTCTTTCACTTCTTTAAATGATTTAAGAAATCCTAGCAGATGTATTTAACATGAGGACAACATTGCCTTTCCCTTTAAAAAGGCTTTAAAACAGTTACTGACAGATCATGTTATGGAAACACAGGAGAATTAGTTGTGTTCCCTTATTTTTCCATTAAAAACTGAGAAGTGTTTATCATGTCATACCGAAGGTTAATTGACTTTATCATAGAACTTTATAAACAGTTGTTAAGTACGAAATTCTCCTTGATGTGGTGGTCAAGACAGTAGGAAACTTTTCATTGCCAGGACAAGTTCAACACCAGACTTCTTGATTAAGTATTTTTAGAAATATTTTAGAAACAAAACCTCAAATTCAAATGTCCATAATTTCATCAAACTTCAATTTTAACAGCCAAAATCTTGAAATTTTGAAAAAGAAAACCTTGCATATATTTATAAAGGAGACAACTACTATTTGACCTACCTTTTCCATAACAGGATTATTAATTGATTATATAAAACAGTACCACTTCACCATTTTGAAAAATATAGGACATTTAAAGTATCTTGATTAGTTTCGAATCTATCGACTTTTGTCAAAAATGATTTAGATAGATGTATTCTCCATGTAAATTTCAGCCATTTTTGACACAAAAAAAGTTTTAAAACTTAATTTTTGACTATTCAGGATATCATTTCACATGCAAAAAAAAATGTAAAATTTATACAGAAACTTTTTTTTAGGAATAAATGATTTTTACTAAGCTTTTTACAATTTGGGAAAAATACATCATTGGCCATAAACCTGAAATGTATTACAAAATTTATTTTGAAAATTCAAAAGATCATATTTCTACTCTGGGAGACTAAAGAATGAAGTTTAGTTGACATAGGGATTTTACTAAAGCCACAATTCATGAGAAAACCTGTTACAGATGCGGCAGATCAAACAGTAATTCAAACTGAACACCTCATATTTGAATCTTGAAGATCAAGGAAACCTTGTGCAGGTCCTTTGATTGGTTATGTAGAAATTTAAGTAAAATTGTAAACCAAATGACCAGAGCCGTATCAGGCTAAAAGCTGTGACAGCTACAAGATGTGAAAGGCTATAATATGCGATACAATAAAATAAATGACCCTCGAAAGAGAACGAGATTTTCTACAGTACCCAAAAATCAAAACACAACAATGGAACAGTTACAATATAGAACAAGCAACATTTTTACACAGGCAGATGCAGTAAAATTTAAGATTAGCAAAATCTAAACTGCACAGGGAAACAAATATTTTGGAACACTGTCCTGAATTGGCTGGTATTGCCTATATTGAATTTTTTGTACAAGAAAAGTAATAGGTATGATAGAGTAGCAGGAGCAACAAGGCTGCAACCTTCACAACTAAGTTATCAAATATACCAAAACTTGTCTTTCAGGCTCCAATAAAAGTAATTCATTGATTCCTACTCATTAACCAAAGTTTTGTCCTTTCTGTGACACTAGAGAATATATTAGTAGTGTCCTCATACTAAAGTGTATTTATTTTCAGTTTAAAATAACTCGACATGTATGCTAACAATCTCCAATAGAGAGCTGCTGTGCTTTCACCTCCGCTTCAGAAACATTCATCTCATGTCAACATCAGCCACCATTTGAAATATACATGTTGAACATTCAATGCTAAATACTGGACGCGGTCCTACAACTTTGCGACATTGACAGGGATGGCAGTAAGGTCAGGAATGATAACTCTGTGAAAGAGATTGCTATGTTAGGTACATATGTACTTACTTGGCACTATTCATAGCATCTTCCTCTACAGCAGCATCGTCGACTGACAGCCCCTTGCTCTGTCTGATGTCACTCACCAACCTCCTACACAAACAAAACAGTATACAGCAAATCTTTAGGTAAGGAGGTTGCTTTTGACCTCATTATAGGAAAACTGATGAAACCAGGATTACTTTATACAACATTCATTCAAGCTTTTTTGATGATATTAACCATTACCTTGCTAAATTTCTATAATGAACTTGTCCTTCTTTCATTTGGACAGTACCATTAATTGTTAGAAGGGATGCTTACCAAAAAGATACTGACTGAATGATGAACAGAGCAGATCATGATCAGACTGCACAGATGTGCAGGCTGATCATGATCTACATTGGTCGCAAAAGCAGAATCAATCGTGTCAAGAATGATAAGGGTTAACATCAGATCACGGCTACTTTGATATATTAATTATGACAGTCTTTTTTAAAGCAATATTTACACTACCATATCAATACATGAAAAATAAATTTTGCCAAAAATTGTATTTTCTGTCCTCTAGCTAAAATTTATAAGCCATATGTAAACCTTAACTGTAAACATTTACTGCATGTATTATTACTAAGACAACTATCATTTCAAAAAAAGTTTTCTATTATCCCAAAGATGCCTTCTACAAGATTTCAGACACAAGTATACAGATGACAAACAAAGCTGTCTTACTTAAACTCATCGAACTGTAGATGACCATCCATGTTCCTATCGTAATATCTGAATATATATCTACATCTCATCTCTGCAGGCATTCCTCCATGTTGTGTCGAAGGTTCCATTGCAGCAAGACCAAGTAAAACATCCTTACAAGAGAGGTACTTCCTTTTATGTACATCAAATGCCCTAAAAAATAATACTAATGCTGATACAAAAGAGAGTATGTACTGTAAGTCATACAATATTTACAAAACATGGCCTATCTAAATGATCTCTTATCAATAATTTGCCAGCACAGTCATGGTGTCAATCTACATTGGTATCTGCACAATGCATGTCTCTGCACAAAGGGATAGGTAATACATTGTATATATTATTATCCTTATATTTCAACCTCTAAAGTTTCAGTATAATTATCCTTAAATACATTTTAAAAGCATTTGAACATGAAACATTTGTGTGGAACTACCTTGAATTCAGGCCAGCAATACAGAGAAAACTGTTTTTAAAGCTTCCATATTGGTATATGTGAAAAACTAGCCCCACCGCTAGGCAGTCCTGTTTTTGTATAAATCAACATAGCTTAAAGACATTAGGAAGAGGGTTACCCAAGGAGCGCTACTGTCAAACTGTCTTGAAATCAAACCCAAGGTTCCAAGAGATGATTTTCAATGTCAAAGAGAAAACTAGACACATCCCCTTGCGGCCACCAGAAATTAACTGAAATATTTTATTAGAGGGTCACCAAATAAACATTTCCGTGAAATTATCTCAAAATCAGGCTGTGAGTTCTTAAGGAGAAGATCTTAAAGTTTAATGTCTTCAAATTTTGGTTGCTGTGGCAAACCAGAATTCTGCATGGATGACCTAGATCAGATGGAATCTGAAAGGAGACCATTCAACATTCCTATAAAGTTATTTCAAAATTGGCTGGGTGGATTAAGAGATGTTCTTTTAAAACAGTTGCTGACTACAGACAGACGACAGACAGACGGAAATCCAACGATCTTAAAAGCTCATCATGAGCACTTTGTGCTCAGGTAAACTGCAATTTCGCAATTATATTTCATACATTAGGAAGTAATTAATAGCTAGACTGGGGAACTACCAAATATCAGCCAGTGTTGAGACATCTGTACAGTATGAAAACAGGCCCTCTTTCAATAAAATGCCCTAGTCCCAAAAGGTGAGCAGTTGATGCAAGTGAATTTACCCAGTTTGGAAGGCCAAGTTTCTCTTCCAAATTTCCTGATAAAAAGTTCTGGACTCGCAGGCACTCTTCTTCTTATGTACATGTACATTATGTAAAAGTAAAGAATAGTGAAATCTTTATCACAGATATTATAAACCTCATTAAGTCAAGGCAGTACAACTCAAGGTTTAACTGACATTTCTACCTCAACTGCCTATATTGAAATGATACAGATATATAAGTTAATCTTACCTAAAAAGATGGTCAATATTTTCCACTTTTCCACCTTTCAAGTCCATGTATTTAGTGAAGACAGATTTGTTCATGAAATGACTAGGATGTACATGCTCCATAAACTCTTGGAATAGCAGTTCTTGCTCTAAAATAGAGATAAAGAAGTCAAAAACTCTTGGGACAGCAGTTCTTCTCTAAAATAGAGATAAAGAAGTCACAAACTCTTGGAACAGCAGTTCTTGCTCTAAAATTGAGAAAAAGAAGTCATAAACTCTTGGAATAGCAGTTCTTGTTCTGAAACAGAGATAAAGAAGTTATGAACTCTTGGAACAGCAGTTCTGGTTTAAATAGAGATAAAGAAGTATTTCAAGGGTCAATAATCTGAAATAGCTTGTCAGCAAATTTGGCCTAGTTTTTACGCACAGATAAAAATTCTGTATAGGTACCAAGAAAAAATACAAATTGAAATTTTATAAGTAGCAAAATTCGTCTGTAAGTCTGAGAAAATGATGTTTAGTTAACAACAAACCTTTCTTGCCAAGTTTTGAGGACTTGATAAGGGATTCTTGTGGAGTCATCTGAGAGGAGTCTGAATCTATGTCCACATATTCTAGACTGGTCTCACTCAGTGAAGACTGTGGTACAGACCCTGAATATAAGTAGTTCAAGGTATATTATGTATGCTTATCAAATGGTTTCATGGTCAACAGTTTTGAATAGGGCAATAGTTTTCAATGTTCACTGGCAAGCCAATCCCCCTAAAAATGTAGGTTTATTAACAAAGGTCTTCTTTTTACTACTACTACTAATATAATTTTAGAATCTTTTATTTTTCAATTTTGAATCTTTATCCAAAATATACAGAACATACAGAGAGAATGCACAATTTTCTCCTCATAACAATGTTTGCTGTTGGATGCATTCAGAGATTCATGAATAAAAGAATCAAGTACATGTATTTGAAATGCTGTGCTCACCCAATCTGACTAAAGTACTGGATCTTCTAAACAAAGATCTGAGAACGACCCATTCACATATGTGTTCTGTATATTTTGGATTTCCAGTATTGCTATTTTTATTTTCGCAAATCTATTTTTATTTGAACCAATCAGACAACTTGTTCGAATGTCAAAGAAGTAAGAAAAATGGGTAGTCATTCCAGGGCTCGAACCCGGAACCGTCGCTTACAGAGCAAGTGGCCTGCCGACTGAGCTAACCTGCTACCTGACATACTATGACATAAGAATTGTAAATATCAACAAGAGCTGTCTCCATAGGATGACACATGCCCCCGATGGCACTTTAAATGAATAGTTATGGCAGATGTTAGAGTTTAGGACCTTTGACCTACGGAGCTGGGTCTTGCCCGCGACACGTCATCTTACTGTGTCACACATTCATGCAGAGATATTTTAAAATCCATGCATGAATGACAAAGATATGGACCAGACACGCCCATCAATGCACTATCATGAAAAATCACCTTTAACGTCCAAGTGTGACCTTGACCTTTGAGCTACGGAACTGGGTCTTGCGCGCGACACGTCATCTTACTGTGGTACACATTCATGCCAAGTTATTTGAAAATCCATCCATCGATGACAAAGATATGGACCGGACACGTCCATCAATGCACTATCCCTTAATGTCTAAGTGTGACCTTGACCTTTGAGATAGGGACCTGGGTCTTGCGCGCGACACATCGTCTTACTGTGGTACACATTCATGCCAAGTTATTTAAAAATCCATCCATCGATGACAAAGATATGGACCGGACATGCCCATCACTGCACTATCCCTTAATGTCTAAGTGTGACCTTGACCTTTGAGGTACGGACCTGGGTCTTTCACACGACACGTCGTCTTACTGTGGTACACATTCATGCCAAGTTATTTGAAAATCCATCTATCGATGACAAAGATATGAACCGGACACGCCCATCAATGCACTATCCTTTAATGTCTAAGTGTGACCTTGATCTTTGAGCTACGGACCTGGGTCTTGCGCGCGACACGTCATCTTAATGTGGTACACATTCAAGCCAAGTTATTTGAAAATCCATCCATCGATGACAAAGATATGGACCGGACATGAAAAATGCGGACAGACCGACAGACTGACAGACGGTTCAAAAACTATATGCCTCCCTTCGGGGGCATAAAAATCAAGTCTAAATGAAGATTTGCAAAATATTGTAAATTAAGCTCTGATTGGATAGCAAAAGGGTCGTCAGAACTAGGCTATCAATAGGTCGTTCTCAGATCCTATGCGTAGGGTAATAGGAGATGTACTTTAGTCAGATTGGTGCTCACCTGAACCTTCTTTAACCTGGTTTACAAATTTGATAGGTTCTGGGCCAAGCATGTAGGGTGTTATACCATCCATATGTTGCTCCATCTCTGTCTCCGACAACCACACAGCATCTATTGTACACTGTGAAATATAACACAACATTTAATTTTTTTTTTTTTTTGGTTTTAACTCACACCGACACATTTACAGGTCATATGGCGACTTTCCAGCTTTGATGGCGGAGGAAGACCCAAAATGCACCTCTGTGTATTATTTCATCACGAGCAGCACCTTGGTAGAACCACCAACCTTCCGTCAGCCAGCTGGATGGCTTTCTCACATGAAGAATTCAACACCCCAAGTGAAACTTGAACCCACATCGAGGAGGGGCAAGTGATTTAAAGTCAGTGACCTTAACCACTCGGCCACGGAGGCCCCATGTAACACATTAGGTTCCTGACTTATCTTTGCTGTACAAGACTGATTTCAATAGTTTCATTTTCAGAAAGCACTATTCATATCATTGTCAAACAAGAGCACCGCCTTGCGGGTGCTGACGCTCATCTGATTTTTTTTTTGTATAATAGAAATATTGTCCTACCCATGATTTTCTAAGTCTAAAAAGGGCCATCATTCTTGCAAAAAGCAGGATAGAGTTATGTTTCTTGATGTACAGTGTCCACTTATGATTGTGAAAAACTGCTGCAAGTTTTAAAGCAATAGCTTTGATAGTTTATGAGAAAAGTTGCCTTAAACATAATACTCAACCAAGAAAATGATTTTCTAAGTCCAAAAGGGGCAATAATTATTGCAAAAAGCAGGATGGAGTTATGTTGCTTGCTGTACAGGGTCAGCTTATGATGGTGAACAAGTGTTGCAAGTTTCAAAGCAATAGCTTTGATAGTTTAAGAGAAAAAGTTGACCTAAACATAAAACTTAACCAAGAAATCTGATATTTTCTAAGTCCAAAAGGGGCCATAAATCTTGCAAAAAGCAGGATGGAGTTATGTTTCTTGCTGTACAGGGTCAGCTTATGATGGTGAACAAGTGTTGCAAGTTTCAAAGCAATAGCTTTGATAGTTTAGGATAAAAGCTGACCTAAACATAAAACTTAACCAAGAAAACTGATTTTCTAAGTCCAAAAGGGGCAATAATTCTTGCAAAAAGCAAGATGGAGTTATGTTTCTTGATGTACAGGGTCTGCTTATGATGGTGAACAAGTATTCCAAGTTTCAAAGCAATAGCTTTGATAGTTTAGGAGAAAAGTTGACCTAAACATAAAACTTAACCAAGAAATCTGATATTTTCTAAGTACAAAAGGGGCCATAAATCTTGCAAAAAGCAAGATGGAGTTATGTTTCTTGCTATACAGGGTCAGCTTATGATGGTGAATAAGTCTTCCAAGTTTCAAAGCAATAGCTTTGATAGTTTAGGAGAAAAGCTGACCTAAACATAAAACTTAACCAGGCAACGCCGACGCCGACGCCGACACCGACGCCGACGCCGACAACCGCTCAAGTGATGACAATAACTCATCATTTTTTTTCAAAAAATCAGATGAGCTAAAAAAGTAATACATTCCCACTTACTGTAAAAGCACATATTTTCGGTAGGTCAAAATTTCACAAATTTGAAATTTTCAGTATGTTTGCAATGTTTAATATTCGCAAAATTATAAAAATTTATGGTATCCTACTCGAATTTGCATTATACTAATAGTAAACATTTACACAAGGATTGATTTTCATGATATGTAGTGCCTCTCGAATATAGCGAAAATTAAACCCTTGCGAAAATTTCTGCTTTTACAGAAATACTTCTAAGAAAAAACTTTCGGCTGGTATCATCAAAATATTTAATATATAGAGGGTATTACAATGAGTGTCTTTTCATACTGAATTTATAATGAGTTGAACAGGATAATAAATTGTGATGCTCAGTTGAACATTTTATCAATTTTATTCACCAAGTTTAAATAAATTTAATGTGTAAAGACACAAATGTAATATTCTTTTTATCAGTATTGCATGTTAGCTTTTCCTACTGGAACATCAAAATTTCAGCTTTCTTTACTATTATAGACAGTTCAGCCAACGTCTCCTACACTTAAAAAACATTAATGTTGGAGCTTTTTTACACTATTGTACATTATGTAATATCAAAATTATATAATGGCCTCATTCTGCTACCACTATGTCAAATATGATAAAATGATGTTTTTTTCATCTTTAAACATTTGTTAAAAGAAAATGAAAAAGAAACTGTACATTGGGCCTGTTCACCTGAACTCATTGTAACCATGAAGGCAGACGGAATACATACCTTTTCTATAGATGAAATTGGAGCGGCAAGAAAGATGACATGTATTTTGGTAGAAAGGTGTAGGTATCTGGTAAACTGTGTTCTTAACACTCCTTTCAATACAATTTTCTGTCCAGTTACCTGTAATACATTCGTTACGATTTAAATTACTTGTTAACCCAGTACAAATGTACATTAGTTTACAATACTGGCAGGATCGCTAAACAGAACAATTATAGCAGTTTTTTTACTATCAACTGTTATGGATTATAAGATTCTTTCACTGGTTGCAGGTGCAGATGGGAATTTCCCGCCTTGAGAGTAACTGTTTAGACAGTAACGAGGCTCCGCACTTGGATGCCATATTCCACAGATAACAGTAAAATTAATTCAAACAACAATGATTTTCTTATAGCACTTTTTTCTTATAAAAGCGTATTAACAAAGCGCAGGAACATATTCTGTAAACAGGAAGAATATCATGATGTTACAAAGATGAAAACAACGTAATAGTTCCGTTTTGTTTTATCATCTGCAGTGAAACGTTATGCTTTTTCCCTTAAATGATGTTTTTTTGTATCAAGAAAAATGTTTTAAGGAACGCAGAGAAATTATTAAGGTATTTGATTTTAATCCCGTTTTATGTAAAACATAATTATTACTACACAAATCTACAATGCAGATGTAGTTCATTATACGTCATTTACAGCTCCCCAGGGTGTAAGATAGAGCTTTCCAGCACTGGTGAAATCATCAGTAATCCTAGTCTGGTATGCAAGAAATAAGAATATATTTAATACCACTAAAAGGCTTCAGTTGTGATCTTAAACAGAATACTTCATTTAAGTATATCTTCAACAGAGGTATCATACAATTTTTAGACGCTGCAAGAGTTTACAATCATTATAGAAATTCATCACCATCTTTTTTTAAAATCTTAAGTTACCATTTTTTATCATAATTTGTCAAAAAACATAATCCCTCTCTTTACGTCAAAACCAAGAATGACTTTTTCTGTGGTGAAGTCAGATTTAGGTTAAAACACGATCAGGCAATATATTTACACAATGAAATCGTAAAAAAAAAATTAAATAAAACTGAATCATTTTATTGTTTAAACATAACACTAACAGTAAAACACGTTAATAAAGCGTAAACACTATATGTTTCATTCTGGCTGCCTCGCTGTATTTACACGTCCACCATTACACTCAGTACACGCTGACAGTGCGGTTGGTCGTTATCGATCACCTGACATGAATCGGAGCCATGTAAAATTTGTGTAAACTTTAGGGTGTATTGTTTAAAACAGTGACAAACTCGTGTTTTGCCTTTTATTTACATAAACATCAACTGAATGGAAGGAAAAATGGATATTCTTTCCAGGTATCTTAAAATTTCACTAATATTTTTGGGGTTTTTTAATAGTTACAATGCGATTTAAAAATCGCCGCCTCTCCGCCCAGAAATCATCGCGGAAGGCTCAACACTCAGAAAAGGCACTTTCTATGTTGTACGTGGAGGAAAGATATTGACCTATGCAAAAATTATCACAATATCATGGCTCACGTACAATTAGTTGGACTACCCCTGCATGAGTCTGTCAAACACTTCAGACACCATTAAAGTAAACCCTGGGAGAGAAAATACCAAGGTCCCTACCTGAGCTTGAACCCTAGTTCTCGTGATCCGTAGGCGGACACTCTAACCACGTCCCTAAAGAGTTAACTCAACAGCAAGGCTGTTGAAAGTGGCCTATAAACCTACTATCACTACACATCTCAGAGTAGCTGAATATTTTTGTTGAGCGCAAATAACCAATCTGCGCTATTTACCAAACGCGCAGCGCATATAACAAATTTTTGTACGTTGGTTATATGCGCAACGATTTACCAATCGTTAGGATAAATTTAACCTGCGCGATTTACCAAATGTCCAGCGCAAATAACAAATGTAACTTTATATATCAGAAATTTGCATTTCGTGTTTGATAAATCATGCAGTTGGTCAATTTATTAATAAATATAGATGTCAAATGCTGAATATCTTGGTACCTAAATTATGTGTCATAAATTTGTTTCTACATCAGTAAATTCACGGCAGTCGGTCACCAGGTTTCAATACTTCCGATCTTATACAAGATGCAATAAAACCCAAACATGCGTGAAGGTGTGATTTCCTCCAGCTTGCACATGTCATCCTCTGGTATGTTTTAGGCTATTTTTATAATTTTCTACTTCACCCGAGTACACACTTAGCAAAATATCGTTTTTATTATATTGAAATATCTTGAAATTTCACAATAATAATTGAGCATATCTCTCAACATGTCTAAGATAAAAGATGAAATAAAAAAGTTACAGAATTAAAAGAAAATTCTTACAGATTTTATCTATATTATTATTATTATTTTATAGTACAAAATTGATTGAATAAAGAGTAGGCCTAATTTTCATCAAAACGTAAACGAAATTTTATATTTTGTAGCTGCACAAGATGTGTTCGGTGCCCTGCGCTAAATGAAAATCTGGAAATTACTCTGATAACTTGAATATCTTTTATAAATCATATTAACTTTTACTTAGATTTACGATTACAGACTAAAACTATAGTCTTTTTACAAATCTAAATGGATCTATAATGTTACACCTGATAATATCCCGCGCCGGTTACAGATGTAACAAGACATTCATTTTGGCAAAAGCTAGACTTTCAGCCTGTAAAACAATGGTAAAATTTACATGGTTTATGAAAGATATTCTAGTGAAAAGAGTAATTTTCAGTTGTTGTTTTTTTATTAGAGCAGGACACACATTTTGTGAAGCTACAAAATTTAAACTTTTGTGCACGTTTTGATGGAATTTACTCGTTATTCTATTTATTTTGCATTATAAAAGCATGAAAAAATATCAATTAGAATTGTAAGAAATGACATATATTTGGTATATTGTTGACATTTCAGGAATTGCGATTAGTGCAGGACCGTCATCTCGCGAATTATGTAGACTAGCTACAATTTTAGTCTGTAATTGAAATAACAAAATTAAAGTGGACATAGCGTATGAAATTATCGGAGTAATGTTAAACATATAATTTTTCGTTCTCATTATGACGGAAATCACCCTTGTTTCTATCTATTTCTACTACATTTTTAAAATGTACATAAATGATATGTTTTATAAATTAAATATATTTGAATTCAGCATTGGCTATTAGCGCAGAACTGAAATCCTGCACGGGTTACAGAATTAAAAATTAAAATTACATCTGTCTTTGCAAAAGCTACAACTTTAGTCTGTAACCATAAATCATAGTTAAATTTAGCATGGTTAATGAAAGATATTCAAGTAATCAGGATCATTTCCAGATTTTTTATTAGCGCAGGGCAAACACATCTTGCGCAGATAACAAATGTAATATTTCGTTCTCGTTATGACGAAAACCCCTGTTCTTTCTAATTATTTTCTACTCTGGAAACATTTTTTAAGAAGTTACATAAATAGTATCTTTTAGAATTGAAATATGTTAGAAATATCGACGTCATTTCAGGATTTGCTATTAGCGCAGGGCCGATATCCCGCGCAGGATACAGATGTAACAAAATATTCATTTGGCAAAAGCTACAATTTCAGCCCGTAATCACAAAACAATGATAAAGTTAGCATGGTTTATGAAAGATATCCAAGTTATCAGGATTATTTCCAGATTTTTTATTAGCGCAGGGCAAACACATCTTGCGCAGATAACAATTGTAATATTTCTTTCTCATTATGACGGAAATCACGCTTCTTTCTTTTTTTTCTACTCCGAAAACATTTTTTATGAAGTTACATAAATAGTATCTTTTAGAACTGAAATATGTTTGAAATATCAGCGTCAGTTCAGAATTTGCTATTAGCGCAGGAACAACATCCCGCGCAGGCTACGGATGAAACATTATATTCAGATTTTCAAAAATTACATTTTTAGATTGTTATCGAAAAACGAAGTAAAAGTTAAAATGGTTTATAAAAGATATTCAAGTAATTGGAGTAATTTTCAGAGTTCTATTAACGCAGGACACACATCTTGCGCACCTACAAAACGTAAAATTTCGTTCACATTTTGACGAAACTTATAAGTTATTCTATCTATCTCACTATAAAACATTAAAAAATGATATAAGTATAAAAGATCTGTAAGAATTGTCTTTTAATTCTGCTTATTTTTGTTTTATTTTTAATCTTGGCCATGTCAAGAGATATGCTCACGTTGGTAAAAAAGAATTGCGCTTTTTCAATATGATGAAAAAAAAGCGATATGGTGAATTGCGGTAAGTGTGTGGCAATTCAGTTTTCTATGTAAGTCTCCTTTATGTTCTATATCCGGTATAAAATGACTGCGTGTGATCGAATGAAGTAAAAATACTTTAGTTATAAAAAGAATAGAGAGGACAATGTGGCTATCCGAAGGAAATCACAACTTCACGCATGTTTGAGTTTTATTGCATATTGTATCATATTGCAGATATTGAAACCTGCTGACCGACTCCCATAAATTTACTGATGTTGAAATAAACACATTTTTAAAACCAAGATTTGCAATATCAGTCTATAATTGTTAAACAATGTAAAAGTTAGCATGGTTTATGGCAGTTATTCATATTATCGGTGTAATTTCCAGATTTTCTGTTAGCGCAGGACACATCTTGCGCAGTAACAAAAATTCGTTTAAAAGTTAAGAAAAAAAATAAATAAATAAAAAAACGTGTGTTATTAAATATACTTTCGATATTTTGGATATTTTGTATCATTTTGAAATTTTTTAACATTTATGACAAATGACTCTTAATACCGTCGTCAACAGAAATCTTTAGTCCATAAACTACCAGGGACATGAGGATCTCATTGAAATTACCGCATAAATACGCTCATTTACTTCAAAAGATGTTTTTCTTGTTCTTTACAAATTAAGCACAGTCAATTCACACCTTTACGCGTGCCTGATCACCGTCAGTTTTAAAATTAAACAGTTTAGTGTAGGCCTAGAAGTCTAACCCTCTAATGTTATTCAATTTTATCGGGAGATATCATCCATATGTTAAAAGCGCAGACTCATTTACCAAACGCCCAAGACAGTTACCCTGCGCATATAAGAAATATATAAGGTTGCCTGATTTACAAATCGTTGCGCAGATAACAAATTGGTTATTTGCGCTGCGCGATTTACCAAATGCGCAGATTGGCTATATGCGCGTAACATTTTCAATTATCAACAGACTATATAGAAAGTTGGCAGACAAAAATTGTGCCGACATTAACCACTGTCACTGAAAATTAATGTCAGTGAAAAAATTAATTCATAAATATTCAACAAAAGACAGGTATCAGCAAGCGATTTTATTACCTGTTCGCCAAGTTTAGTGGCAACATTTTTCAGGGATTCGTCCCCGCTTCTATCGCAACTAGGCAGCCACAGACCTTGACCCCCGAAATTCAACAACAGGTATCTGTTGTCTAATGTTCGGGGTATGAGGAGACTGACAAATTCTGATGCCATAACAAGTATTTACAGCTTAATTTGATTAAAATTCCAAAATTTCATTTCTTCGCAGTTGAAAACGGTGTATGTAAAATTTGCTATGTGTGAAATTCCACCACTCATCAGCGATTTTGACGAGGTATAATGTAAAAAATCTGTTATTACGAGCAATAAGTATTTGAAGCGTTGCTAGTTTACTTCTGCATATTCCAATATCAACGCTACAACAATCACCGTATTCAGTGTCCTTTATTTTATCGACATTATCTAAATATTTTGATTTGTCTTCTGTTTACGCGACCTTTCTTAAAATTGATTTCATTCCGTTTTAATTTACATAAAATTAGGTGGCAGCAAAGTGGACTAGAAAACACGGCAGTCTCCTGCTTTAGAATCCAAGGGAATTAACTCTACAGAATGAATCAAATTGACTATGAAAGTTATTTTGTTAGTTTTATACTCAAAGAGCTATATACTGGGTATACCAATTACCGGGAGTCTTATATTCAGTGGACTCTATTTATAACAAAATGATTTTATGAAAGGATAAATTTTATTCTGTTTAATTAATTTATATTTTAGCTTTAGACTTTTGGGAAAAAAATCGTCAAAACACCAGGTAAAAGTTCCACTACTGTCATTCAAAGAACAGAGGTGGGGAATTTTAGTATTTTCTGGCATATACCTATTACCGTGAATTTCAACTTTCAGGCTAAAGCAGTTGTTAAATTGAACTAAGACAAAGAAAGCATTTCTATTTTACAATGGGCCAAACTAAATATGAAAAAGATATGGCAGAAGTAAGCAACTTCATTGAAAATTTGTGGTGAAAAATTGCAAAGTTTAACCATAATGAGCACTCACTTAGCTAAATTCCTTAATTTCTGGGATCAGTGTGAAATAAAAAGAAAGACACTCCAATTTACAAAAATAGTTTTGCTAAAAATCTAAGCACATTGAGCATAAATAATGAGAGAAAAATTGTAAAGCAATTTTCATGTTAAGTATTAAAACAGGACATTCACGGTAATATGTATATCCCGGTAATTGGTATACCCAGTATAAAATAAATAGATCGGCAACTTGAAAGGCATATAGAGCAAATCACGCCAAAATGACAACTAAATGAGATCTCGTTTACCGGAAGTGACGCTCTCTCCAGGCGGCATTTTGTATGCAAAAGAAGGACACGGTCAATTATTCATCGGTAATTTAATTATCACCGTATGACCGCACTTCTTTTTATGGTAAGAAACGTGTATTTTGTGTCTTAAGACTATTTCACATTAACCTATGTTGTTTTAGAAGCTAACATGTAGTTTAAATGTAGTTTTAAAGATATAAATTGTACGCTTCACTAAGATAATGCTGATTCACGCTCTGACACGAGATCACGCGAGATTACAGCCAGTTGCCATTTTGTGTATTTTATACTTCTTTAGTAGAATTTATACTTGGATGCCTAAATCATTACAATTTTTTTGTTTGTTTGTTTGTAAGCTTATATATAGTTGCCACAGGTAACCCATATTGGAGACTTCTTTATGAAGACTGTTAGTAATGTTAAGTGGGAAGATAGTGCAAGGTACAAAAGATGCTCAAATTCCACAAGCTTCCCTGGTTCTTTAGCTTGCCAGGTGTAAAGAAACCACACACGGGACTCTTATCCCAGTGTTAGTAATTTTTAGTTGGAGGAGCGGGGCTCGAACTCAAGACCCCTGGTTTCGTAGTTGGACAGTGTTACCACTGGACCACTGCATTCACTCTATACAAATTTTTAGCTCGACTATTCATAGAATAGTAGAGCTATTGGACTCGCCCATGCGTCGGCGTCCGCGTCCGCGTCCCGATTTGGTTAAGTTTTTGTATGTAAGCTGGTATCTCAGCAACCACTTGTGGGAATGGATTGAAACTTCACACACTTATTCACTGTGATAAACTGACTTACATTGCACAGGTTCCATAACTCTGTTTTGCTTTTTTACAAAATTATGCCCCTTTTTTGACTTAGAAATTTTTGGTTAAGGTTTTGTATGTAAGCTGGTATCTCAGTAACCACTTGTGGGAATGGATTGAAACTTCACACACTTATTTACTGTGATAAACTGACTTACATTGCACAGGTTCCATAAATCTATTTTGCTTTTTTACAAAATTATGCCCCTTTTTCGACTTAGAATTATTTGGTTAAGGTTTTGTATGTAAGCTGGTATCTCAGTACTCACTAATGGGAATGGATTGAAACTTCACACACTTGTTCACTGTCATGATCTGACATGCCCAAAGCAGGTCCCATAACTTTATTTTGCTTTTTTACAAAATTATGCCCCTTTTTCAACATAGAAATTTTTGGTTAAATTTTTGTATGTAAACTGGTATCTCAGTATCCACTAATGGGAAAGGATTGAAACTTCACACACTAGTTCACTGTCATGAGCTGATAATCACTATGCAGGTTCCATAACCCTATTTTACTTTTTTACTAAATTATGCCCCTTTTTCGACTTTCTTATTCATTCAAGCGACAAGGCTGTTAAATAGTCGAGCGTTGCTGTCCTCCGACAGCTCTTGTTTATCTTCTTGTATTATATAATAAGTCATTTTTATATACTCCTGGTTTAGCCCCCGGGGTGTTAAAAATAACCAGGTGTTTATTTAAGGCAATGATGGTGGACATTGCAATATTCTTCAGGTTCATTCCTATAATAGACAAGTAGTCACTGTATTTTAAGTCACTTTTACATACTCCTTGTTTATATAGCCTTCAGGGTTTAAAGCAGGAGTATATATAAGGCAATGATGGTAGACTTTGCATTATTCTTTAGGTCCATCCTTATTGAGGAGTAGTCACGGTATCATCTACGGAATAAATTACATTGTCACCCTAACTAATTGACCTTATGAAAGTTCAATGTTTCTCATTGCAGATCTGGTACAACTGTTCTGGGCATGCTCGCATTTAGTCTGCACACATTTAGTGTATAATATGTATAATATGTATAATATACTGACTAAAGGTTAGGGTTAATATCACCATAGTTACAAAATATATACATTTAAGATACTTTTCGTTCAAATTGCTTGAATCTGATATATACTGGAATCTGTAATATATCACAGGCGCACCAGATCTGTTTTTAGTCACAGCCATGAAAGTTAAATATATAGTTACACACAGTTCACAGTTCAAATTTTTTATCTTTCCCCATTGTCTTTTATATACTCCTGGTTTGCACCCCAGTGTCTAAACCAGGTCATTAAAGTGTGTCACTCTTGGAATGAACGCGAGTGTATAACTAACTTTCATAAGAAGTGTATAACTTACTTTCATAAGAAGGTGATAGTGCAATTTATTCCTTAGAAAAAGTCCCTATGGCATCTAATCCAGTAGATTGCCAAAAGATTCATGTGGGGAAGTTGGCAGTTACTTGCGGAGAACAGGTTTGTACTAGTACAGAATCCAGGAACACTGCTTAGGTTAACTGTCCGCCGTTACATAACTGAAATACTGTTGAAAAACGGCGTTAAACCCAAAACAAACAAAGATTGCCAAAAGACGATAATGTGGTATGTTTATGGTCCTTTCCATGGAAATCTTTGTTTCCATATATCATTTATGATTTCCTTTGGCTCTGAACATTTCCTAATAGGAAGTGTCTAGACTAGCAGAAATCAGACTCCTAACCTGCATACTAGCCATCCATTAACTGGATGCCTAGCTTATACTTTAAGGGTTTTTCTAGAGGTCCGATTATCAGTTTATGAATTGTGTAATGAATTATCATTTTTGTTTGTCTAAGGTAGCAATATTTGCTTGTAAATAAATGGTTACTAATGCCAGGGACATAAATAGATATACATTATTCCTGCTAAATAATGCTGATTTCAAAAGCAATTAGTCTCAATTTTAACTACATGTATTTCTATGATTTAAAAAGATGCAAGTGTGACAAATTTTATGATGGTGAAATGATGAAAACAAGGAAACAAGTTACCAAATTCAGCAAAGTGAATATTTTAACATATTGACTGACACTTCATTTATATAAGGATGTAAATTAGATATTTACGTCCTTGATTTATACAAGTTTAATGAATACATATCCAGTGAACAATCTTTGAATGAATTTTAATAATGTATTTTGTAAACATGGTAAAAGGAATGTTGAAAATGGTTGAGGACATTTTAATTAAAACTGCATATTCTTATTTTAATGATCATGTTTAATAATACCTAGACATATCACAAGCATGTTAAAATAGGAAATTTTAAAATTTCTTATTACTACCTGTGCATCATATCCTCTGAATGCAACATTTCCTTTGTGCCATTATCTTTGAAATAATGTTCCTGTTTGTCTATTTTTTGTCATGGGACGATACTGCACAACAACAGCAGCACTGGAATCCTTTAAAACAGCGACCGTGACCATAACTTTATCTATAATCGGCAGCATTTTCAACAAATATTGATCAGATCTGATGTAGTTTAGCCATTTAAATTTTTAACTAGAATCCTAGTAATACAATTCTGTCATTGAAAAATACTTAATTCATAAATTTGTTTATTACCGAATGCATAGAAAACCCCTGGAGGACAGGCTAGGCGTCCTGTTACTGGACGGCAGGAACACAGGCTAGGCGTTGGGTAACCGGACGGCTAGACACTTCCTTCCTAATATTTTCAGTACAGGTGATGTCATTTTCTCTTGGCATGCATGTTATCACATTGATAGAATTATGTAATGAATGTAAATCTGTTGAAAATCTATCTTAGTAGGATATGCTTGGTGATGAAGATGAAAATCTCTCACTTATTGACAACAGAGTAGATTGATGATGAAAAAATATGGTGATCACAAGTGAAATAAAATTTTGACTTTGCATTCTTAGACTATATTATTGAAATTACATACCTTTCTTTAGTGGTCTTGACAATATTTTACACATTTCAACAACATAAAGTCACATGTAAGAAACATCATGGCACCACCAGAACACCATGTACAGTATCACAATTTTCATGCCTCTTGGCAAGCTTTCTTTTATGATCACTGCACTTGATTAAGAAATATTTGAAGTTGCAAGTAATTTTATATCATTGATTTTTGCACTAAACATTATTTATAGTGGAAAAAGGAAATTATGGGTAGAAACACTACAAACCATGCTTAAGTAATAAAAATATCAACTTGAGCAGATAAAGTAGGTTTATGGTTTTGGCAGACACACATTAACTATATAGAAAGAAAGTTTGAAAGGGAAATTAAACTTGTCCAGTTTGGAGTGACAAAGTCTTGTGTCTGATTTACTTCTGTGTTTGTCTGTCAGAATGTATGTAAAGCAACTTTCAACATATTTATTGTGTAAAGGTTGCTTCATAAATTTGGTGTTTTTATTATAGGCAGCCATTTTGTTTTTATAATTATAATGCTAGTAGAAAGTGTGTAACTAAATTTCAAGGGGTTCAAGGTTGCCTCAATCCAAAGAAAGATAAAATTCCTATTTATTTTCTCTTCAAGTCACTGCCTCAATAGCTCAGTGGTAGAGTGTTTGCTTTGAGTGCAGGAGGTCTGGGGTTAGATCCCCTGCTGCATCATACCAAAGACATGAAAAATGGTACTGGTAGCTCCCTTGCTTGGCACTCAGTATTTAAAAAGTTGTACCAAGAGGTAAATTAAGGTAAGTATCTGTAACTTTATACCTAGTTTGTCATACAAAAGCTTTGTAGCTTGTGTTGTATGTTGATTAGATGAAATGTTTAATAAAACTTTCAGATCAATAAATAATGTCCGCCTGAAATAAGCATGTTGACCAAATACACAAAATGCCATACACCAAACTATATTATGCAAATGAAGTTAAATGATGTCAGAGACCAATAAGGCATATAACTTTATGTCATATATTTGTATTTTCAAACAGAAGCTAAGACAGATGGAGACAGTTGAAGATTGTGAGCCATGCTGTTTTTATTGCACTTCCTTGTTGATGGAGCCCTACATTCAGTGTGCTGCCTGTGATAAGTCAGAGAGTCGTGGTACAGTTACACTATGCCTTCATTGTTTTGCAAAGGGAGTGGAGTTTGATGACCACCAAAGTGACCATCCATATACAGTAGTGGTAAGCAGTTCAGTTTGTTTTGCATTCTTTGAACAAATAAAGCATGCTACTGAGCCGTGCCATGAGAAAACCAACATAGTGGGTTTGCGACCAGCTTGGATCCAGACCAGCCTGCGCATCCGTGCAGTCTGGTCAGGATCCATGCTGTTTTCTAACGGTCTCTCTAATTTCAGTAGGCTTTAAAAGTGAACAGCATGGATCCTTACCAGACAGGATGCGCAGGCTGGTCTGGATCCATGCTGGTCGCAAACTCACTATGTTGGTTTTCTCATGGCGCGGCTCATTTTATGGCATTGTCCACAGAAATGTTCACCACTTTTTCCTGCCATGCAGATATCAAAATATATTTTTGTGAGGTGTATAATGTAGCTGTACAGAATGAGTTTTAGTTTGGTTCTCGTTTGATGATTTTTAGCCTGAATAGTTGAAAGTATTCATACAGTATAGCTTTTATTGTCATCACTTTGCCTGTATCCGCATCTGCATTATGGAAGTTTTGCATGCAAGCAAGTTTCTCGAAAAATACAAGGCCAAATGGTTTCAAAACATAATGCAGAAATTATCTCCATACAAGAAATCAATGTTTGAGAACTAGACATGAAAATTAGGTACTTGGCAGTTATAAAATCAAATGCTTCTATCAAGTTTAATAATGTTTTAAAATAAAAAATGAGCCACGCCATAGGAAAACCAACATAGTGGGTATGCGACCAGCATGGATCCAGACCAGCCTGCGCATCCGCGCAGTCTGGTCAGGATCCATGCTGTTCGCTAACAGTTTCTCCAATTCCAATAGGCTTTAAAAGCTAACAGCATGGAACCTGACCAGACTGCGCGGATGCGCAGGCTGATCTGGATCCATGCTGGTCGCAAACCCACTATGTTGGTTTTCTCATGGCACGGCTCATATATTTTATGGCCTTGGTGACATTTTTATAATTGTTTGCTGCAATAAGATGATTTAAATAGTTTGTTAATCTTAATTGATTTTTAACCAGCTGTTACCTTATATTTATTGAAATATTTCAGAAGAACAATTTTCCCTTGTTTGAAAGAAATTGGACAGCACTAGAAGAAATGCACCTGTTAAGAGCTGTATGTGATTGTGGATATGGCAACTGGTATAAAACTTATTTCATCTCCAAATACATTTGTACCAGACTTTTTGAAAACATCATTTTTACAGAAGTCTTATTACTGTGCTCCCGTTTGGAATTTGGTTTCAGCTTGAGGGCTTGCTATTGGTCAGTTTCAAATTCAGAAAACTCAGAAACGACCAATCAGATGTCAGGATTTGAGACTGGTTCCCAAACTCAGTTATATTATTATATACCTGTTGGTAAGTGAAAGCATGCTCACTAATGTTCATGATGGAAACAGATTTTTTTTCATTGTCTTTGCATACAGTATATTGTTTAGCAGATCCTGTATTATTTCATGCTACCATTGGGCCTTGTATGTTAAAAATATTAATCTTGTGTTATGTATATTCAGCAAATGAAGGACAATGATAACATTTTCTTTTTGTTTTCTACAGGGTGGATGTAGCACACAAAGTGAGAACTAAAACATACCTGGAATGTGAAAGACATTACAATCAATGTTATATAGATAATGTGCAAGATGGGCTACCAGGTGAGAGGCAATAAAACTAAGGTTATTTTGATAATGTTCATGATGGACTACCAGGTGAGAGATATTATAAATTATAATCATTGTTTTATAGGTAGTGTACATGATAGACTTAAGTTATATGGCTTTAATTTGTTTAATCATATTTTAGCAAACTTGATGAGAGTAAAAATTTTTAGATTTAGAGTAGTTATATGTAATCATGGCACTTTCATTTCTCTTTTGCAGAATTTCCAGGAAATGAGTTGTCATTTTTCCCTAGGCCGGTTGTGTTTAAATGTAAGTGCTTTTATTAAAATTAGATAATTAAATCAAAGGGAAAAATAGAGATTTACAATACATGAATGTCAGCAATATTTTAGGCTCATGTGAGTTTTTTATAGTTTGATGCCTCCATCAGTCTGTTGAAAGCAAGTTGGCTTTTCTTTGATATTGGTGAGAATAGATTCTGTGTGCTCTAAATAGTTTTGACTGAAACATCATTGCTGTCCATCATCATCATGATCATCATCATCACCATCATTATCATTAAAGTCCATCTTCATCTTCAACATCATCATCAGCAGCAGCAGCATCCTTGTCCTCATTATCAAATGAGTGTATGATCTAAAACAAGTCAGTGTGACTTAAATTCTCACAAAAACTAAACAAAAAGAGTGATCTAAGTCTTTATTTCCCCTATCTTATTTCAGTGGCAGAGGACCCACCACGACCAGCTGAAGGTTCTCAGGTTACCACAGAAATGTCTGGTTATATGGCTGGAAGAGGGGATTTCATGGTGGAATATGAAAACTATTTCGAACATGACCTTCGTAATCTACGATTTGATTTTGAAGAGGATGACCAAGCTGAAACTGGTATATATTGTAATTGTATATTCAAACGATGAATATAAGTGCATACTGCAGTCAAACTTTGTTTGCTCAAGCTCGATGGCCCTACCAGCAAATGAAGTTTGAAGATTCTAGGTCGAATGGTTCTCCAGTCATTACTGCCAAAATTTGTACAAGTTATCAGTAGTTTGAGCCATCACACTATTTACATTGTTATTTGTACAGGGATTTTGCTTGGACGTTGATGAGAGTGTGAGCAAAGGGCAGTGTTCGAATTATCACAGTTAGAGCGAATACAGTTTTACTGTATTTTTAATCAATTTCCTAAAAAAAAACATGAAATTCAATGTTGGTATTCATATATATTTCTTTAGACTCTGGTGCAATCTGTACACTGTATAGTAAAAGAGTGTTGTTTGCAACACTTAACATAATTTTGTTTTTCAGATCTTAAATTTGCAGTTGTTGATGTGTACATGAGATGTTTGAAAGAGAGAAAAAGAAGAAAAAGGTATAAAACTTACAGAAATTTATCGACAAATTACCTTTTATTCAATATTTTTAAGATCCACAGTAAAGAAGTGGGCTAGTGCCTCATAGATGGCCGAGACCTCATTGAGAATTCAACCCATGCCATTCAAGATAACAAACAGAAGCATTATTCAATAAACTGCTAATGTGCTAAAAGTCGTGCATAGTATTTTACTTTAGGTTATTGAGGAGACTATCAACAAACTTGACAAAAGTCAGGTATATTTATTTAATAACCGTCAGTGGGAATGGATTGAAACTTCACATATTTATTCACTATGATGGTGATATGCATTTTACAGGTTCCATAACTCGATCTTGAGTTTTTCTTTAAGTTTTACTTTTTTTTTGACTTTTTAGTTTTTGCTAAAGTTTATGTTTGCAAGCTGGTATCTCAGTAAGTACTAGTTGGAATGGAGTGAATTTTCACTATCCTGTTCATTGTGATGTTCTTACGATAGATTCAGTATTCAGGTTCCATAACATTTTTTTTTGTTGCTTTCTTGATTTAGTGACAAGGCTTTTGAATAATTGAACGTTTCTGTCCTCTTTTCTTCAATAAGTATAATTATATTTAGCAGATTGTAATATAATTGAAATCTTAGTCTGACTACAAAGTTTTACATTAAATTGTATAAAAGATTATTTTGCTGTCAAGGTAAATTGATACAAATTTAATGTCATTTTAAGGAAAGGACAAAAAATTGACAGTGTTCAGAATGGCTTCCTTTTTCATTCTGCTGATAATATTTAAATGGATATACTGGTATCTGTTTTGTTTGTGAACCAGTTTTCATTAAGCTTTCAAATGCACCATAATCCTCTTCAAGGAAAAAATATCAGTAGTGGTTAATAAGTACTAGCCATTTGACAGTTTGTATATTAATATATTGTAGCATTTTAAGATGAAAAGTTAATGGTATGTCTTTTTTCTTTTCAGAATTATCAGGAAGTACGGCTTGATAAACTTAAGAAAGAATATGAGTGAGTGTGAAAAAAAAATTTTTTTTATTAGATATATATTTTGCTCCTACACTTGTTGGGGCGTATCATGTGAATACATGTGCCGGCGGGCGGGCACTCATCAACCAAAAGCAAGTTCGATATTTAAGTCGAACAGTTTTCATCCAGTCTTCACCAAACTTGTTGACAATGTTTTTGGGCATAGTATCTCGGCCAGGTTCAATAACCACCCAAATCTCCCCAGGCACTCTTTGATTATGGCCCTTGAATTACTCTTAAAAACTGCAAATTTAGCCTTGTCCGCTCTCTAAGTCAAACAGTTTTCATCTGATCTTCACCAAACTTGCTGACAATGTTTTTGGGCACAATATCTTGGCCAAGTTCGATAACCACCCAAATCACTCAAGGCACTAATGGATTATGGCCCCTGAATTTTACGTAACTGAATATTTAGATGGGCGTATTTTGTGACAGTCTGGCACTCTTGTTTTACCAGATTTTTAAGAGACCTAAAACTGGTGAGTTTCTATTTGATCAGCTTCCTGCTTTATGTCCTACTTTGGGTCAGATTGCTGGTTGAATACTCTTCATCTGGGTTGAGTTGCCAACATGTATTCCACTTACCACCTGTACCATTTTGTTTAAAATTTTTATACTCACAACCACCATCATTGGCAGTATTTATGTTAAGTGTAAAGTCTACACTACTATTTTAAGGATTCGATGGATGTTCTGGAATTCAAGCATACATCGGGACAATGACTATAGTTTTTAAGAATAATATACAAACTGTTCAGTTTTCATGTAGAAGAACCCTTTCTAAAATTCTTTGGTTTGGCGATGTTCAAATTTCAGAACATGAAATATCCTTCTAAACGTTAATTTGAGTTGACAATAATAGTTTTATTTTGTGGGTTATAAGTTACACTAACACAATTTAGGTCATACAGCATATTTTCACATTGAATGTAAAGTTAAGATCCCAGTTATAAAGTTTTTGTTGTATTTTTTATGTTTGAAGGATCTGTGTATAGAAATGATGTAACATGTGGCCAGTATATGGAAGGATTGCGAGTGTTTGCTCGACTCGTATCACCAGATAACTATGAAATGTTTCTTGAAGCCTTGAATTGTAAGTACACAACTGCGAAGCCTTGAATTGTAAGTACACCAAATTCAGGATGAAATGTTTGGGGCAGAAGTAAATCATACCTACATTTCTTCCACAATATGTAATCTAAAGAGCAAAGGCAAAATAGAGAACTTTTACCACTTGTAACTCAGTATTTTTAAAGATGTCTAACTCTGTCCCCTTCTGTTTCAGAGATAAATTCACTTTGAACAGCAAGAAATCACTTATCAAATGAAAAATTTTCACTTTTGTACAATAAATCAACAAGTCTTGAAAAAGATAAAAAAAAAAAAAACTTATTAGAGAAAAAGGAATACAAGGGAAAAAAATATTTGTCCTAGTCGGCCTTTAACCTACCCTCTTGAAAAAAGTTTAAGTCAAGGTAGGTTTATTGTAGGAATTGAATACTCTTCAAAAGGAGGCACACTATTACATGGGTCATACCTTAGGGCCTTGATTTGTAAGTACATTAGATAACAGTTACTACGAAATGTTTCTTGAAGTTTTCAATTGTAAGTACATTAGATTAAGAATGAAATGTTTCTTGAAGTTTTGAATTGTGAGTACTTAGATAACTATGAAATATTTCTTGAAGCCTTGAATTGTGAGTACTTTAGATAACTATGAAATGTTTCTTGAAGCCTTGAATTGTAAGTACTTTAGATAACAATGAAATGTTTCTTGAAGCCTTGAATTGTGAGTACTTTAGATAACTATGAAATGTTTCTTGAAGCCTTGAATTGTAAGTATACTAGATAACTATGAAATGTTTCTGGAAGCCTTGAATTGTAAGTATACTAGATAACTATGAAATGTTTCTTGAAGCCTTGAATTGTAAGTATACTAGATAACCAAGAAATGTTTCTTAAAGCCTTGAATTGTAAGTATACTAGATAACTATGAAATGTTTCTTGAAGCCTTGAATTGTAAGTATACTAGATAACTATGAAATGTTTCTTGAAGCCTTGAATTTTAAGTATACTAGATAACTATGAAATGTTTCTTGAAGCCTTGAATTGTAAGTATACTAGATAATTATGAAATGTTTCATGAAACGTTGAATTGCAAGTACACCAGATTAAGGATGAAATGTTTCTTGAAGCTTTGAATTGTAAGTACTGTAGGTAACTATAAAATGTTTCTTGATGCCTTATATTGTAGGTACATATAATAAACCATTAAATTGTGCCAGCTAAGTGCTATCATAAAATTTTAGTTTAAATTTTCAGATTTTAGATTTGCCTCATGAGTTTGTTTTTTTTTAGGTGATATTGCCAAGTTCATTTAGAAGTTATCATTAATTCCAACACATAATTTATTGTTTTGAAAAACATTTGTGCTTTTTGTGCCAATTAGAGATAGCTATTATTTTTAATGTGTGTGATGATACTTTTTGTGCCCCCCTCTCCCCCATGAGTGGTGGGGGCATATAGATTTGGTCTTGTCCGTGCGTCTGCCCGTGCATCCGTCCGTCCGAAGTTCGTGACGCGCCTAGCTCAAAAGTATTTGATATAAATTGATGAAACCTTGCATGAGTCTTTATCATGATATGAACTTGTGCACCTCCTATTTTTCATCTGACTCCGCCCCTATTTTCAGAGTAATGGCCCCTGAAATAGTCAAATTTGCACATTTTTACCTTGTGACAGGCCTAGCTCAAAAAGTATTTGATATAGATTCATGAAACCTTGCATGAGTCTTAATCATGATATGAACTTTTGCACCTCCTATTTTTCATTTGGGTCCGCCCCCTATTTTTAGCTCACCAGAGCACAAAGTGCTCAGGGTGAGCTATTGTGATCGCTCACCGTCCGGCGTCCGTCCGTCCGTCCACACTTTCCTTTAAACAACATCTCCTCCTAAACCAACAGGCCAATTTTGATGAAACTTCACAGGGATGTTCCTTGGATGGTCTTCTTTAAAAATTATTCAAAGAATTGAATTCCAGCAGAACTCTGGTTGCCATGGCAACAGAAAGGAAAAACTTTAAATATCTTCTTCTCAAAAACCAGAAGCCCTAGAGCTTAGATATTTGGTATGAAGCATTGCCTCGTAGACCTCTACCAAATTTGTTCAAATCATGACCCCGGGGTCAAAATTGACCCCGCCCTAGGAGTCACTTGATTTTACATAGGAAAATCTTAAAAAATCTTCTTCTCAAAAACCAGAAGCCCTAGAGCTTAGATATTTGACATGTAGCATTGCCTAGAGGACCTCTACTAAAGTTGTTCAAATCATGACCCCGGGGTCAAAATTGACCCCGCCCCAGGGGTCACTTGATTTTACATAGGAAAACCTTCCAAAAATATCTAAAAATAAACAGAACGCCTAGAGCTTAGATATTTCACGTGCAGCATTGCCTAGTGGACCTCTACAAAATTTGTTCAATTCATGACCCCCAGGGTCAAAATTGACCCCGCCCCAGAGGTCACTTGATTTTACATAGGAAAATCTTCAAAAATTTTCTAAAAATAAACCAGAAGGCCTAGATCTTAGATATTTCACGTGTAGCATTGCCTAGTAGACTTCTACAAAATTGTTCAAATCATGACCTCCGGGATCAAATTGACCCCGCCCAATGGGGTTACTTGATTGTACATAGAAAAATCTTCAAATTTTTCTAAAAATAAACCAGAAGGCCTACAGCTTAGATATTTGACATGTAGCATTGCCTCATGGACCTCTACAAAATTTGTTCAAATCATGACCTCGGGATCAAAATTGACCCTGGCCCAGGGGTCACTTGATTTTACATAGGAAAATCTTCAAAAATTTTCTAAAAATAAACCAGAAGGCCTACAGCTTAGATATTTCACGTGTAGCATTGCCTAGTGGACCTCTACAAAATTTGTTCAAATCATGACCCCCGGGGTCAAAATTGACCCCGTCCCATGGGTCACTTGATTTTACATAGGAAAATCTTCAAAAAAATTCTAAAAATAAACCAGAAGGCCTAGATCTTAGATATTTGACGTGTAGCATTGCCTAGTAGACTTCTACAAAAAAAATTCAAATCTGGACCCCCCAGGGTCAAATTTACCCAGCCCCAGGGGTTACTTGATTGTATATAGGGAAATCTTCATAAATTTGCTAAAAAAAAACCAGAAGGCCTAGATCTTAGATATTTGATATGTTACATTGCCTAGTAGACTTCTACAAACTTTATTCCATTCATGACCCCCAGGGTAAACTTGGCCCTGCCCCAGGGGTTACTTGATTGTACATCAGAAAATCTTCCAAAAAAATTCTAAAAATCATCAGTTTGACATTTGAAACATGTAGCTCATATTACTCTGGTGAGCGATCCAAGGTCATCATGACCCTCTTGTTAGAGTTATGGCCCCTGAAAAGTCAAAAATGTACATTTTCACCTTGTGACGCACCTAGCTCAAAAAGTATTTAATATAAATGGTTGAAAACTTGCAAAAGTCTTTATCATGATATAAACTTGCACACCTCTAATTTTTTGGCTGGCTCCACCCCCTATTTTTAAAGTTATGGCCCCTGAAATAGTAAAAAAAATGCACTTTTTCACCTGATTATGTGCCTAGCTCAAAAAGTATTAGATGTAAATTCAGGAAACCTTGCTGCAGTCTTTAACCTGATGTGACCTTGCACACTTGGCATTCTTCTTGAGAATCTTAGCTCTTATTACAGAGTTATGTCCCTTGAAATAGCCAAAATAGTGGATTTTTTGTTTGTAATGCTCATAGCTCAAAAAGTATAGGGCCTAGAATAATGAATCCTTTTCATAAAATGTTTGTTGAGGCTATACCCCATTAAGACTGCAAACATTTGAATTATTGCCCCTTATTTGTGACAAATGTACCAGTGGGGGCACATTCTGTGTCCTACAGACACATTCTAGTTCATTTTGACCTAGTTGAAATCAATTGCTGTTGGTAAAATAACATAATTCCTGGTAATGATCTATTGGTTGTTTGCGGATTTTCAGCTTGGGCTGACATAAAGAAAACCTGAATATATTACCTAAGTTTATTTGTATGGCCAAGGTGAAAGAGAACTGAAAGAAAATAATAAATGCATTTTTATGTGCAGCTTCAGAAACAGTTGATCTATTTGCAGGCAGTTATTAGTATATAAAGTTATAAGATACAAATACTACTCAAAATAGTAAATTATAATTTTAAAAAATCTTTTCATTTTTCAGACGAGCAGGAATTGAAGAATGAGATAAGACATTTGAAGGAGTACAGAAGTAACGGTCTCACTAAGTTGCAACATATAAAGATGTTCCGTCTGTTAAAGAAAAAGCGCGAAAAGGAAAGAGGTGATCGACATTTGCTCAGTGATGTGGTCTCACACATAAGGGTTTGTTTTGTTTTAAAATGCGGTTTGCATTAATTCTCACTTTAACTGCATGCTTCCAGTCCCTTGGGCTAAAACTTTATCCGTGGACTTGATTTACAGGCAAGTTTAATATTTCTAATGCAACTTCCCTGCAGAAGGTCATCTTATCTCGTCCATCTTCACATAAACTTTATTAAAAGGGCCTTACAGAACGTCTATTACGCAGTTCCTTCCTATATTTTGAGAGATCTTAATCAGTAAATTATTTAGTCTATATTAGATGGAGACTTCTTAAAATATTTTTGATTTCTTATTATTTCAAGTTCAAGACTATTGTATTTAGAATCTAAGAAAAACAACAGCACTTTTGTGGTGTTATATAATCATACTTGAGCCGTGCCATGGGAAAACCAACATAGTGGCTTTGCGACCAGCATGGATCCAGACCAGCATGCGCATCCGCGCAGTCTGGTCAGGATCCATGCTGTTCACTAACAGTTTCTCTAATTCCAATAGGCTTTGTCTGGATCAATGCTGGTTGCAAAGTCACTGTGTTGGATTTCTCATGGCACGGCTCATATATTGAAATGTTTTTATGCACAGCATCCAGTTGAAGCAGTATGTTTTGTACTGTAGATTAGGTATTGGGACTAGGATTGCACTTTTCAGTCTGTCTATCTGTTTGCAATTTCGTGTTCATTCCATAACCGTGTCATTCATCAAGGGATTTTAATATTACTTGTTCCCAATGATAAGACGACATGTCTTGCACGGAACCCGGACCCCAAGCTCAAACTTCAAGATCACAAACAGAAGTCGAAGGTCAAAAGGGCTTTTTCCTATCCAGGTTGTACCTCAACAATCCATGAAGAGATTTTAATATTACTTGGCACAAATGTTCCATGCAATGAGACAATGTACCTGTAGCTGAAAGTTCAAGGTCATACTTGGCAGTCAGAGGTTAATATGGCAAGAACAGGGTCTATTTTGTGTCTGCTCCAGAACACTGCAATCCATGAAGGGATTATAATATTACTTGGTGTAAATGTTCACCATCCCATAAACCGACGTGTCATGCACAACATCTAGACCCCTAGCTCAAAGGTCAAGGTCACACTTGTAGGTCAGAGGTCATTAGGAGTTTTTAATTTTTGCTGTCCAGTTTGTTACTTGGTCATCCATGAAGGGATTTTAATATAGCACAAACTCTTCATAATGAGATGACTCGTCATGCACAATACCCAGACTTTTAGCTCAAAGTTCAAGGTCACATTTGAAGGTCAAAAGTCAACATTGGTCTTTTCCTGTCCAGTCTGTAAAATATGTTAATGTAAGCTTATGTGTCATATGAACCCAATTAAAAAACTGTGTATTTTCTTCAGAATTACTTCCCTTTAATATGATGATTTCTCACATGTTTTCTCGTATTTTCCCACCAATTTAAAAATGAAATGTTCAAGAATTAAGATTTAATTATTTTGAATTCAGGAGGTGCTTTATTCACAAATATTAGTAGAAAGTAACCCACTGCGAGTATAAATCTTATCAACTGTAGTAAATTGTTATGAACAGAAAACTGATAAATTTTCTTCTCACAAACTTCCTAAGATCTGGCCCAAGTCTGTTGGATAAATTGCTCACAATTTTATCCTTAATGTACACTTACCTTTTATTCACAATTTTTCAACTTTATATCATACACAGGATGAGTCTGCTTGTCAGTCCTGGCTACAGAGACAAGCTGCCTTAGAAAGTCTTGGTAAATCTTCACATCTGCCAAGTGCACGTAAGTCGTTTTTTAAAGGTTCTTGTTCATTAGATTTCTTCGGAACTGTCTAGTTAAATTTTTTTGCCAGGTTTTCAAAAATACTTGTTATACTGGTGGATGTCTTCAGGAGGACTGTGTCAAACTTTAATTTCCGCCCAATAACTAGAGTGAGGAATTACCCTATGCAGTGAAAATGGGAATAAGGGTAGCTTGCTTAGTGATAGAGTTTGAAATTGCATAAAATCACTAGGTCAAGGTGACTGTTATTAAAAGTAGAAAAAATGGTTTCTGCTCAATGACTTTAGTTTGGATTGATGTATTGAAATTATGCTTGACCTATAGAATTTTAATAGCTTTTAGTAAAACCAAGATTGGGATTATCTATAGCATTAGTGGAATCAAGTTCAAGGTCAGCATAATTTGAATAATCTGTATACATAGAAAATTCAACTGTGGCACAGAGTTTAAATGTTGGTCTGTTGTTCATTTTGTAATGTTGAGTAGATGGGCTGCGGTTCAGAGTCCGGTCTGGGCCTAACTTTTTGTGTCCCCACATTTTTGCTGGCAGGTGGTGGCAGAGGGCATTTAAGAGTTGCCCTTGTCTGTTTATCTGTGAATCAATCTGCCTGTTAAAATTTGTGTAGCATGTAGCATCTCAAGAAGATTTTGACCCAGAGACATCAAACCTCACAGTATTGTCATTCAGCATGTGAAGTTGTGCACCTGGTGATTGAACTGAGATTTTACACAGCCAGACCAGAGTTTTGGCCCTTGTCTTAGACAAATATATGCATAAAAAGGGCCTAAAAGATTGTGCACTAGTGTCCTATGGAGACACATCTAGTTTTTTAATAAAAAAAAGAGTGATTTTGCTGCCATAGGGTCAAGGTCACAGTTACTTAAGCTAAAAAATTTCTCTTTAGCATTTACTTACTGTTACCAAACTTGGTGTGTAGCAAACTTATTATTATGAAGCACTGGCTTTGGATTGTATTTTAAGGTCACTGTTACTAAAAATAGAAATATGGCTTCCACTTAGTATCTTCAGTTTGGGTAAACCTGTTGTCAGCAAACTTAGTATATAGTTTAGGGTAATGTAACTGGTATGAGGAATGTGTGTTAGTGTATTTTCTAGAGGGCAGGCTGCACCATGTGTAACATGATTCACAGCCTTTGTGACAGAACTTGGCATCATTGCTTGTTGTATCTATGCTTCTATAAAGCATGATTGGATGCAGTCAGATATGTATAACAGAACATGACCCTTTTTAAACAGAAAATGATGGCATGATGCAATGTATCAAAATCTGAATTTCATGGAATTTCCATGTCCCTAGTTTATGTATTCTGAAATGTGTTTCAGTGAAAATGCTAACAGAGAAGGAGCACAGTATCAGGTACAAGTACAGTCAAACTTCATTTGCTTAAACTCAATGGGACCAGCAAAATTTGTTCAAGTTATCAGTAGTTTGAGCCATCAAACAATATACATTATATAAGGATTTTACCTGGATCTAACGATGAGTTTGAGCAAGGGGCGGTGTTCGAAATATCCATGTTCGAGCGAACGAAATTTGACTGTATTTGAAAGTGTATGCTTTGAATGTATACAACCTGATTGTACAGACATTAAAAATGCAAGCCTTCTGTTTATTTCAGCAAGGAGAACAGCACCTCCCCTGGATGTAACAGGTCTCCCAAGCT